>NW_022985093.1:12238-110113 GCF_010015585.1 Eremomyces bilateralis CBS 781.70 | reverse complement strand
GCGACTGCTGGGCATTCATTCATTGGCTCGGCTTTTGCCGAATAAGTCTTGGCATTATTTACGAATATTCGCGAATAATACGAATAAAACGTCTCGAAATTTAGTCGAATACGAATAATCGTTCCCAGGGAAAAGTCGAATACGAATAGCCAAAATCCTTATTCGTGTCCAGCCCTATTGGCCATTAGATCCGGAGATCGTATTGCCAACTCTTACCCACCGAGTCAATCTGGATCAAGATATGGAGTCGGAGCTTCAAATCTACCGTGGGCACGGTTACGGAATATTACCCACTACTACAGAGGTCCATTTCAAAAGTTATTGCTCGCCAAGGAAGTGGCGTGATTATATAAGCAGTTTCGAGAGCCTCTCCCACGGGCACTGGATTGCCTATCAACTGGGCATTTAATTCAGGTCTTATAGAGCCTAATTCGAGGCAAAGGCGCCGGGCATTCGATTTACCGCGCCTAGTACCCGCCCGTAGAGTCACAGAAATTGAATGCCACGAAAAGTCAGAAGAAACGACCAATGGTTAGAGCGGCGTCGGCCGCCGAATCATCACCCGGAATTGCTCCAGACTCGAGCTCTTCTTGCCAAACGGCCACAACCAAGGGCCCGCCTTCATCGTCAATGTCTGCTCTTGGTGTATTCGCGCGAACAAGACGGAACGACATGGAAACTAGTGGAGATGGAAGAAACGAAAAGGAAAGTAAGACGGAGGAAGCGAGCAGATACTGTTGACACAATCAGAACGATTGACCAAAGTGATGTTGTATCACCGATACAACGACGACCGGAGAGACAGCCAGAGGGAATATTCACTGCATCAGATGGCGAAAACGAGTATGGGGATGATACAGATGATAACGAGGATGATAATGATCCCCAGGAAACAGATGAGGAAGTTTTTGTCACTTTAGAGCCTCTGGATTTTGACAAATAATCCTTATTTATTGTTGCATACAAATCGTTGCACCTTTTGTACAAAAAGTAGCCAGACGGGCTGAAGCCCTGAAACCTTACTGCGAATTTATTCCTTAGTAATCATCGAGGGCTTGGCACGTCTGGTATAACGAGATAATGTACAACTAGTCAGAGGGATTGGACCACGTGACGGTTCTTGTACTAGTACTATCATGTACGGAATACTCCGTACTATCAAATATCAGGGCTTACTGGAACCTCGGAGCCGGCGAGATCAGTTTCTCCGCCTCCGTCTCACTCTCGCACTCGACCCCTGCGGGGACGCGCCTCGCTCCCCTCCCATTTGTGATTTCAGACTGGATTATTTCGCGTCCTCCTGTCGCCCCCTCGCAGCTCGCTCCATGTCCTGCCCCCAAAAGCCCAAGTCCACGACCACTAAACGTTCCGTCTGGTTTCATTTCCTTTTGCCCTTTTTTTCATTCAACCGAACTTTACCCAGCCACATGCACCCATAGGCCATAAACCACCATCATATCATCATGTCTTCGTGAACTTCTGTTGCACATGTTGCACCCCGGAGCCGGCCCTGGACTTTGATTCCAATGACCGATGAATCCGCTGGCATCGGGAAGCCGACTGGCCCGCTGTCCGCTGGCAATCGTGGGCCAACGGCTTGCCGAACCTGTGCAGTAGCCAAAGCCAAATGCGTGCCCCAAGCCGGTGAGCAAGGATCGAGGAAGTGCACTAGGTACGAATCCGCCGATATGCCCGATTGATCATCGTCGTCTATCTCCATTGTCTAACCATGTTTCTTATTGCTATGGTTGTAGGTGCGAGAGACTGAATAAAGAATGTACTCTACAAACCCCCAAGCCGAGAGCGAAGGGAACCAAGAAATCCACGTGGGTATCCCCAGGTTATCCCCACTACTTCATCCCGTATTGACCGTGGTCTAGCCGCGTCGCTCGGTTGGAGCAGAAGTTGGATGATATTACCAACCTCCTCACCACTACGCAAAGTAATACCTCGAATGTCGACTCGACCCCAAGTCAAGTCCCGTTAACCCCGGAGTCAAATGGACGGTCACAGGAGGCTTCGGAGTTGGGGCACTCCCGAATCATCAGCACCGCTCCGAAGCATGACTATCAGAAGGGAATCTCCACCAGCAGTCTTTCCATGGAGGATGCTGATGCCCTGCTGCGCTTTTACCAGTCCCACATGACTGCGCACTTCCCCTTTGTTGTTATTCCGCCAAATACTACGGCTGCCGTACTGAAAGAAAGGCGACCTTTGCTGTTCAAAGGCATCATGATGGCAGCTTCCTACCGAAATGTTGAGCTACAGCAGGCTTTTGGGACCGAAATCCGCGAATATATCGCATCAACCATGTTCCAGAGAGGAGAACGGAGTTTCGACCATCTTCAGGGCTTGTTGATTGCTATTGCCTGGTAAGTATCTTTGTTAGGATATTTAAATGTATATGATCTATCGGTTAGACGACTGGCTTACACGAAGCAGGTATCATTTTCATCTTGGACGAAGCCGACAAATGACCAACTTTGTCCATTTGGCACTGGCACTAACCACCGATCTGGAAATCAACAAGACGGGCACAGCCTATGATAGACACCGAGCAGTGGTTTGTGGATTCAACCTCTTTCCAGACCCAGCCGAGCGGGGTGACCAACGCTCCCTTGAAGAGCGGCGAGCGTTGTTGGGCTGCTTCTATGTCACATCCATGTATGAATCTGCATCAATCGACTTTGAGGAAGATGAAAATACTGACTCGATATTGTCTAGATTGTCAGTCAATGTAAAACACACCGACATTATGAAATTCACGCGGTACATGGATGACTGTTGCCGCGTACTGCTTGAAAAACAGGAGTACCCCACAGATTACTTCCTCGTCCAACTGGTTAAAATACAGAGGATTGCACTATGCATGCAGAATACCCTTCCTCTGGACTGCTTAGACCCTCCATCTCCTCTCACTTCATCAATTGGGATGAGCTTAAAAGCGTTCGAGTCAGAACTGGAGCAGCTCAAAGCTTCATTGCCTGCGAATATACAGAGCCATTGTATGTGTTCCACGATCGATTTCCAAACAAATCCCTAACCTCACCAGTATTGTTCACCCTGCACTATCGAATCGTCCGCCTTTTCATGTATGAAATCGGCTTCAATCCTGAACTCTCCGAGCAACATATTTCCATTACCTACTTTCCACCTGTCCTTTCGCGACCGGGTATACTCTCCGCCTGCCTCGATGCGACTCGTGACCTCCTTCAAACCATTCTAGAGATCCCTCACTCCGATTATTTCCTCATGACATATGCGTCGTGGGCACAAGTTGCCCACGCTATCATCGTCCTCACCAAACTTTGCCTCTCCAAAATTGACGGATGGGACAACATAGAGGCCGAGAAGCAGATCAATTTTCTGTTTCTCATCGACGAACTCATCGATCGGTTACAGACCGCCGTTCGCGATGCAGCGATCCATCCGAGCCCGCATGGTGAGCTGGACGTCTTTACACGTGTCATTCCCCAAATGAGACTTCTGAAGCAGCTTTACCGGGCTCAGAGGGAACGTATGACTGGCGTTATCGCGCCAGGTAGCGCTTCTAACCTAGGTGCAACTCCGGGAATAGCTGGCGATACGCCGGGCACCTATGGTATGAATATGGCAGGACAAGCTGGCGTAGGTGCCACCCCCGGAGGGTTGGACCCAATGGGCGTGCCGATGATGGGGGCAGGATCAGGGAGTTTGTTTGATTTCTTTGACGATGCCTACTGGAGAGAGACGTTTACTGATTTTGGGTCTGGTGTTCAGTGAGAGGGAGACAAATTCGTCCTTGTGGAAAACGACTGGAGTTTTAATGATCGGGTCGAAACTGGATTAGGGGAACCTGGTGGCGTCGTCATTTCTGATGTAGGTGTTGGATTGAAACACAGTGGTTGATACAGGCGCTTGGAAGCGATGGCGAGTTTACCAAATTGTTTATTCAGCTAAGTGTTCTCGATCCTCAACTTCATTGTAATAAGGGGCTGAAACTTGAATGTCACTTAAGATTTGGATCACGTGACTATTACACTTTGAATTGCACGAGACTCACCCCATCCATTCCCGGCCATTTGTCTCGATCATTGTCTTAATAGTAATAATTACCGAGATCATCTTAACGTAGTGGCATTGACAGTCGGCGGATAGTACAATAGACGAAAACACGAGGTCCGCCATTTCGCTACCATGCTGATCAACCGCAGAGTAGCTACGTGTCCATTTCACCAAACCCTTCATGAGTCGCAATGCATGTCCGTATCAGATATGAAGATCTGTTTGAGATTGGCAACATTTCATCTCCAAACGTATTTTTCCAATTACTCTTTGAATAAGAGATCCCCAATCCTTTTGAACTCAATACTATTAGTACTTTTAATATCTCGTCCTGCTTCCTATGAAATCACCAGTGATATAGTTTCCGAGGAATACGACACAACCACCCAGCGGTATCAATAATTCAATATGAATCACATCATCAGCGCTACCGTACAGTCCGCAATCCTCAGCGCCACATCCAATATCCTGGCGCAGGTGATTTCTGCCTACAACGACGATGTACGTACTTCGACAAACATGAGCATTCGATATCCTGAGACGGATGAGACGATGCTAACCAAATTTACTCTTCAGCGACCTTTCACCATCTCCCTCGTTCCTCTGCTCCAATTCGTCCTCTTCACCATCCTCGCCACGCCACCGAACTGCTTGTGGCAAGAATGGCTGGAGGATGTATTCCCGGGTCAGACAAGCGAACCTGTCTATGCGCTGAAGAGCGCTACAGATGAGCAGAAGAAGAGCGGGAAGGGCAAATCGAAAGTAGTCTCTCAGACCACTAAAAGATTAAATGTGAAAAACACAATAATCAAGTTCGTACTGGACCAGACAGTCGGCGCGGCGGTCAACATTGCGATGTTCATTGGAGGGATCGGGACGATCAAAGGTCGTAGTTCGGAAGAAATTATGAGCTCGTTGAAGAATGTGGGTTGAAGCATATAGAACTTGGGAGTTGATTGTTATTGGCGTTGTCGTGCTGACGAGTGGATAGGACTCTTTTCCCTTTTACATGGCTGGGGTAAAACTTTGGCCCATTGTATCCGTTCTCTGCTTCACTCTGGTGCCTGTGAATAGACGTGTTGTGGTTGGAAGCATCGCAGGCGTGCTCTGGAATATTTTCCTCAGTCTACAAGCATCGAAATAGGGACTATAAATACGGTTTGTGACTGGTATAGGTAGTCTTGACTAATTTCGTTTTAAAATATCACATTTCTCCCCTTAACAAGAAAAGGGGATCAATATTGATTTCATTCTATACGCAGTGGTATCATGAAGACTAAAAAAAAGACAAACGCCGCCGCGCCACGGCAGAATACATCTCACGTTACGCTACGCCAGTCCGAGAAGGAGAGGGCGATGCGCCTAGAAATGCAGCAATACTTTATCGTCTACTAAGTTCACATTACTTAGAAACTCGGCTGTCTTGCGTACGATCAAAGCCGAGTCCTCTCCTCTGAAACTTGGCTTTTTGAATTCCACCACGCCCACCGCGGCCACCGCGTCCACCGAAGCCCCTCCCTCCCATACCGGCGCCCCGGCCTCCCCTCGAGTCCCCTCTAGCACCACCTCGAGAGTTTCCTCGAGAGTCTCCTCGTGCACCACCTGGAGCACCACCTCGAGCATCTCGAGATCCTCGAGCGCCTCCTCGGGATCCTCCACGATGTCCTCCACGAGATCCTCGAGCACCTCCTCGACCCCGCCTCTCGTCACGGATCTTACTTGCAAGCTCAGTCTCATCCACTTCCATATCGTCACCATCGTCACCCTTCTGCTGGCGTCCCGCACTGGAAAACTTGAGTTTGCCTCTCTGGCCTCGACTACCGGCGCTCTGACCACGTATCGCCGAAACGTAGGCGTTGATGCCAGCTTCAAGGGAGCCATCCCCTGGATCTTTGCCTTCGGTGTCGTCGAGCATGTCCTCGTCTTCGTTTTCGCGGAAAATGAGCTTGCCGTCCATGTCGAATTTCGCTTTATGTCGCTTTGAGAGCATCTCGCGCGCGTTCTGCGGTCGGTCTGTAGAAATCTTTCCCATTGCTCGCCGGTCGAGAAGATCCAGAGGCTCGTCATCTTCCTCCATGATGAATGTCCCCTTGGTGGGTTTGTCCCTGGAGCTTTTGCCATGGGCGGCTTGTCTTTCTTCCTCGCTACCAGATTCATCGGAACTGCCATATACTGCTTCATCATACTCGCTGGCAAATTTTCTTCCAGCACCCTCGCGTGCGGAAGTTCCGTGCTCCTCTCCGTCCGAACCTTCATCTTGGGCTTCTTTCTGACGCTTGGTTCGATCCCGGATCTTACGAATGTTCGCGATGAGCTTCCGATCCGCCTCGGGAGTGCATCGTTCAATCTCCTCAGCACCGAATCGGCGTACCATCCTCTCGATGATGCTGCGAACACGCGCTTTGAATTGTTCCCGATGCTCCTTGCCCCACCGAAGGATGCCAGGGACCAACGTGCGCAATCTCGGTCTCACAAAATCTTCAGGTAAGCCAATGATTACCACCTTCACAAACCCGAGAACGGCTCGGACAATCTCCTTGCTATTCTGTTCCAGAAATAGTTCTACAGTCTGGACAAGATCCGATGTTGCTGAAAGAGACAGATCTTCACGGAACTCGAACAAGCAACGTGAAAGTGCAATGACCGCGGCCGCAACAGTATGGGGCTTGTCGCTAGCTAGTGCAGCTGACATCATAGTGAAGTATTCGTCAATGCTGGCATCTTCGTCCTTGGTATCGGGCAGGTAGTGTGGTACTCGGGATCTGACAATCTTCCCACCCTCAATCATTCTGCGACCCATCGTGATGAGAAGGCTGAATGCTGCTTGCCTTGCCCCTTCATTCACCTCTTTCGTCGCTAGTACCACTTCCGGAAGTACGGACGGGATGAAGCTCAGATCGAGGCGGTCCTGGTAGGGAATCAGGGCCTGAATTGCTAGTAGACGGTCACGGCGAGCCGGGGTTTGCGTGGCTTCTGAAGCTGAAAGGATGACGGATGATAGTTCTGAGCAACGTGTTTCAATCATAGCTTTCCCGTTCTCTACTTCGCATAGTCGCGGAATTAGCTTATAAGCCTTCTTTTGGATCGACGAGTCCGGATTGACAATGAGTTTAGAGGCTGTAGCGAAAAGGCCCGTAAGAGAAGAAACAGGGAGGTAGACCGAGATGGTGATGAGAAGGTCTAGCAATGTGTGAGAGGTTGGAGGCAGCTTGTCTCTTGGCCTTCCTTGTTCCTGTGGCCCTTTGGATTTTTCGTTGGCTGCCTCCGCTAGGGCTGATTCAAGCATCGTGACCACTCGGTCGAACGTGTCGACTAGGTCCTAAAGGGAATCAGTACGAAGGTCATGGAGGGATTGGATGCACACACCTTTTCCGGAGTGATACTTAGGTAGGAATTGATGCACTGTAGAATGGCGCCTCGACTTCTGGGTAGTGCTTGACTGTAGACATTGAAGAGTACCGCTAGAAGATTCCCAGAGAACTTTGCCATATGATCGAGGTTCATAAGCGCTTGCGCTTTAGATATCCTCGACTGAGCTAAGAGATCCTCTTCACCTTCTAGGTCACGAATTTCGGCGTTGCAGTCCACAAGGTTCTGCAAAGCTTTGCAGACATAATGTCGAAGTTCGAGTTGTTGGTATAGGAGGTTCGCAAGCTGTTCAGCAAATGTTTGGTCGAATGCCTAAACCGCAATTAGTAACGTTGACATTGTTTGCGTGAGAAACTTTACCTCTTCGATGTCCAGTGCGAATTCGCAATAACCTGGAAGGATTGACCAGATTTGCTGGACAATTGTCTCCAGTATTTTGATTTGCATCGTCTTCTCCGCCTCGCCGTGATCCATGACTTTCTGGAAAATCGCCTCGCTGATAGGGATGAGGTGGGCCCTAAAGTGTCGGAGGTATGTATTCTGGACTGAGTCGCGGAGAAGAGGGAGTAGCCAGGCTCGACCTTGTTGATTGGGCGGAGCATCGATTAGATTCAAGGGGAGGATTTTGAGAACCGCTTCTGGGCCCATCGCTCCGATTGCTTTCGCGAGAACAACATCCGCCTCCTTTTTGCCGTTGAAGGCACCTGATGTCCTCAGCTCTCCGACGGTTCGCACAGTTGTTAGAAGCAAAGGATCAGATCGCCACCTCAAAGAATCGAACATGGCAGCATGTACGTGGAAAACCTCCATCCACGCATGCTGATACTTGAGGCTCAGCAAATCAACTGCAATAGCTGCTACCATTTCCAACACTTTTTCGTCCATTATTGAGGGCTCCAGTATGACCGAGCTGGGAATGCAGTTGGCTAGGAAAGAGATAAGACATTCGGAAGCAGAGACGCGGATGTTGTGGGATGGCGAAAGCAAGAACTTGGATATCTTCTCAAAGACTGTTGGCAGCTTCTCGAAAGTCTCCGTAGGGTAAACATGCGAGGACACTTCGTATGCCCGTGATATGACCGCTACCCAAGGGGGGAGAAGTTGAGCGTCGGTAGGAGCAGGTTGTAACTCCTCCAGGACTTCCACAAGGTGAGGAAGTTTGGCGGATGATACCTGGTCCGTCATTCCTGAGAACAGTACCTCGAATATCTCAAAGGCAGACATGGTGAGATACTGGCTGCTGGATCGCGAAATGGTCAACAAAACCTCGCATAGACTGTCAATTTTTTGACTTGGCCAGCCCGTGCCTGCCGTGGCCAACATTTTGATGAGATGCAAAGAGTGGATCAAATTTGGCTCATGAGGATTCTCCTTCGGTGCCTTGTTCTTTTTTTTCTTCTGTTCGCCAGCATCGACGATTTGCTTTAAGGATTGCAGAGCGGTCTCTGCACACATGCCTGCCACAGGATGGTCCAGCGACGGACTCGGAGGCGGAGAGTTGAGGACCTTTCCCAATGCTTCGAGCGCTCGTTTGCGAACCTTCGGTCGATGATCCATACCAATGCGCAAGAGTCCAGCGACAGCGCGGCGCGGACTGATCTCCTCTTGGGTTTGCGACCATCCTTGCGCATCCTGAACGACCAGCAAGGATTCTAAGACGCCGATTGAGGCACGCAGTAGTGGAGCTTCGGCATCCGTGTGTACCAAAGCTGGGGCAAGATTGCTCAGAATTTGCTGAAACTTCGAGCGCAAAAGCGGGTGAGGCACATAAGGCGTGAACAAGTCGAGTAAGTAGACGACGGAAGTCGCAACGTCCTTGTTGACAATCCCTTTCTCTGGCCCAATATACTGAGCTAGGAGCGACAGAAGAGCCGCAAAGTAAGCGGTTGGATTGAATTCAGTGCTCTGCTCTTTTAGCGTGTCTTCAACCGCTGACAGCACGACGGCAGTCTATCATAGTTAGCAAGATTCGGCGAAATGGGAATGAGACCTCACTTCTTGTTGATTTTCTAGCTTGGGAGAAGATCGAATCTTCTCCAGCTTCTCTGACAGATCCTCTGCTAACACCATTTTGCTTGCTAATTCCGCATCGAGGTGGTGCTGCAAATTTCGTTCCGACGCCTGCGACTGGAAAAATAGTCGAAGTTGAAGTGAAGAAGTTCTTATCGATAAACGCCCCACTGGAAATTCGCCACGTGATTTTGGAAGGGTTTAGTGCCTTAGGCATACGGGCAGGAATTTTCAGGCGTGCCCAGCCTTGCCCGGCCCCTCTCTGCCAGCACTGCCCAATCAGAGCAGTGCAGTGGTCCTCCCACCAATAATGTACACCAATTCAGTAGAGCATGGAAGAAGTCCGAATAGAGTGATTAGTATAGTACAATTCATGCTGGTTACTCATAGATATTACAAAGCCGAAGCTGTAAATGTAATCGTCATATCGAATCCGTAAACCCATTAACCATCCGTGATGGACGACCCCAATAGTGCGCCAGCCCCCAGTGTAACCCTTCCGTATCATCAGACACGAACCATGACCGTAATTCGTACATAATATAGCGCCCATTTCTACTCCTCTAACCTTGCATCCTCGTATTCGCCGTGTCCAGCAATTTTTCCTCGATGGACGTTCAAAATATCCATAAAGGCGCCATGGCAATGGCGAATGCACCGTATCCCCAATTTGTCCGGTGTGATTTCGCACCGTTTGCCGTCGGGGCAGGAGGGGCAACGTTTGTTTGACTGGACGAAGGTATTGTGGAAGGACCAGTAGGTGTGATGATCGACGTTTGTAGCCCACTCGGAGCGTTTGTACTCTCGACTATACCCGAAGTAGCAGAGGAAAGTGCATCAGAAGCGGTTGCGAGGGATGAACTAGCAGCTGCGGTAGAAGAGGCATCAGAGCTAGAGACATCGGACTTGGATGACTCTCCAGTAAGGGAGGATCCTGGCCCAATTTCGCTGCCGGTGAAGTCGGAATATGAAGTACACGGGGTAGTGCTAGAGGGGTATTCGGAGGAAGGCCAGACGCTCTGGTAATCGGTGACTGGAGTCCCTCCTAGAGCAGATGATGAGACATCCGGTGCATTGCCTGGGTTGTGCTCCGACGTAATTGGTGCAATGTTTTCTCCTGTTCCGGGTGACGGCGTGGGAATGATGCTAATGCCAGCGGTGAGTGGGATAGTACCGGAGGCGATTGGGACTGTGATTGTGGCAATGCCTGGACTCCCTTTTCCGGATGTTAGATGAATCGTGTTTAGAGATGGGACAAGACGTCTCACCTGATACTGTAATTGGGATGACGATGGCCGATTGAGAGAAGACTTTAGAAGCCATTCCAATCAAGGCGAGCCACCCCAGGCTCAAAGGTGATGATGAGCGCATTCCGAGTATTTGCAATAAAGGCTTGCTTGGTTTAAGGTCTCTGAAGCCCAAGGTAGCAATTGAGAAGGTAGTGGATGTAGGAGAGATTGTATGCCAGTTGTAAATGGTCTTGTGGAGGACAATATACGACTGGCTGGGCGATGGGTGAATCCTATTACAATTTCAAAGCAGATCAGACTGTAGAACAGTAGAGGGACCGCTGAGAAACATCGGAATAGTCGCTTTCTAGCAAGATAGACACAGGAAGAACCAACGAAGAACGTAAAGGCACAGGAAATCGCTGGAACCAATATGTGCAAAATGTAAGGAATACAGCTAGGGTACGGAATACTGGTTACCGGTACTTCCGTGCATGACAATACCATCATCTAAATCACTCGCTGTCAGCAGCAGGTTCCAAGTGGTATATGATCCATGATGGCTGGGAGAAATCATGGTGGCCAAATGTTCAGTGATATCCGTGTGGCTAGTCGGCGGCTGGGGATCCGAAGTTGCTACAGCTAGCGTGATGTAATGGGTAGGTGCATGATTCACATGACTTCTAAGTGCTACGGAGTACTCCGTACTCCGTATGTAATAGCAAGGTCGCAACTGTGCTATGTTCAAGCAATAGTTGAGTGCTCGGCACAGGATGAAGAATGATGATGATGGAGGAATATCTTTAACGTTAGTATGAATCTTCATGCAGTTTTAGATGTTCCTGGAGGGAGGGGATTCATAGAGTATCGCAGGGGTGTAGCCGTGCAGGTGGGTTCCACCATCCCCCTGTTTGAAAGGTGGCTGGGGAAAACGTCATCCACGTGAGAGACTATAGTTCGCCCCACTCTCAGATGAACTTTCGCAATTCGCATGAGAATCGACAAGTCGGTCATAATTCACATGTTTTGCCAAAGACACAGACTATCCACACTCAGATGACAATAATGTCTACTCTCAGATGAACTTTTCCTTCTCACACTACCTTGTACTAGCAGTTCATCAAGAATTCAAGATATCGTTAGGCAAGAATATAAGTCATTTAGAAAACATTTAGAATACATTCCTAACTAATCCAGCCCATATGCCAATCGTATTGTGCTCTGCCATGATGCCATCGCGATCTTTGGAGTTCGGACACGGACTCATGGGGACAAGATGTAAGTTCCGACGGAATGCATTTTCAATGCATTTGAAGGCATTCTGAACGATCACAGCTTTGGGCGAACTCTTCTAATTGAGTAGAAATGAATTAAGAATATATCCCTAATACATTACCCAGTCTTTAGAAACTGGGGCTATAATAAATGTATTCCTATTGCATTATGAATACATTTTTGGAAGGTTCATCTGAGAGTGATAAGTGTGGCTCGTGCGGGTCATGTGATATGCCTCAGTGCCTCACTGCTCCGCCTGCCTCGGGCCCATGAACCGTGCACCCTGCGGTCTTGGCCAGACGGCCACTCTCAGACGAAAGCTCATCTGAGAGTGGGGCGACCTGCAGTCTCAATGGCTGGCTAAGCGACTCTCATGTGAATGTTCGAACTGTAGGCTCTTTGATATCACGTGCCGGTCACTCTCTCCGACAATGAGTTTCTCCACTCACGGGCTAGTAGCACCAGTGTTCACGGCAATACTTTATATTAGATATCTTCAACCTCATCACTACATAGCACTCTTCACTCTTTCGAAGTGAGGAACATACTTCATCGACAAGTCCAAAAGACGCCGAAATGCCATCGGAACATTTTGCCATCGCGATGGTTCAATTACCACCGCATAATGCCCTTCATTGCACGGGCTCCCGTGTATTCACCCATCTCGGAGCCTTTTCGCCTGGTGGGCCCTAAGAACCTAGCATGCCGTGGGATCTTGGGGGTGGAAATCGCTTTCATCCCAAATCCGCACCTAATTGCGCCACTGGACCGTCTCGTAGGCGGGCATCCTCATTTGCGAAGCATACAAAGGTTCTGGTACGTCCGCGCAAGCTTTGCGCATTGTTCCAAATGCCAATCTTCCAATGTTCACGCCTATAGAAACTGCGCTGGGAGCGCTGCTCCTACACCATAGTACGACGACGCTCCTTTACAATAATGGAGCTGTACTCGGTGCCTCAGGGTTGATTCGACGACTTTTGACCGCCCCAACTCTGACGACAGGGCTATTCTTCGCGGGCATGTCGGGTAGCGCCGGACTCATGGCGTTCGTTTGTCCAGAGTTGCTACCGTCGTTTCCCGGCGTAGAGCAAAAAGCTGGATATTACCTCTTCACGGTATTGATGGGACTGTTAACGGGGTGGGGAACGAAGGTATGTCCACTGGGTCGCATCTTTTCAAACAAAGACTGACAATGCCACTCGATATAGGGCTGTAACGGTTGCACTTCTGGCCACATGCTCTGCGGCATGTCCAGGTTTTCCGGCCGCTCCATCCTCGCAACCGCGATATTCTTCCCCACCGCTTTCATCACATATTTCCTCTCTCACCGTTCGGGAATTCCGACTGCGGCATGCCCCGCTGGCCAACCTTGCTTTGTGCCCGTCTATCCGTCGCAAGCATTGACACAGCGCCTCCTCCTGCTCGCCCTGGGCACTATCCTCGCTACGAATTGGATACCGCGGTGGCTATCCACCCGTTCTGCCCAACCGACGCTGCCGAATCGGGTGACATATCTGCTTTCTGGCTTCACATTCGGTCTGGGACTTTTGCTCTCGGGGATGGGGAACCCTGATAAGGTCCAAGCGTTCTTCTCGATCTATCCGATCCGAAACTGGGATCCTAGTTTACTTGTGGTCGTCCTCTGCGGTCTTGTTCCTAATAGTCTGTACAACCTGACCTTTGGCTTGGAGGGGAAACCGAAGTTCGAGGCCCGCTTTCAACTGCCCACGAAGTCGATCAAAGACTCGGATTGGAAATTCGTCCTGGGAGCCATGACATTTGGTATCAGTTGGGGTCTCACTGGGACTTGTCCCGGACCAGCAGCACTGAGAACCGTTCTACAGCCTGCATGGGGGGTGTTATGGATGGCGGGCTTCTGGTTGGGTTCTATTATAGGTTGATACCCTTGCATATGCTAGGTGGGGTTTCTCTGGCTTTTGATATTTGGGCATGTGTCCCATTTTATGATACAGCGCCATGTTAGCTGCTCTCACAGTATTGCAGCGATATCGGCACAAGCACCACCAGAGACCCATGGCCGGCCGTGCCATTTCAAAAAGCCAAATTCGGGGGGGCGATTCGATGGGCTTGAGTCCAGCTACAAGGATCAATCAACAGTTTCCTCACCACTACAGTGGTACGCGGTAAACATACGTGCTGCGATCAGAGAGTACTTTTCAGTCTACTTTTCGCCAGCCGTTCTGTACAATATGATTCAAATTGCTATGGACACTGTAAACAGTCCTGGCCTCCAAACATGGCAACACTAAGCCATTATCCTAACCGCACTTTTTTCCATAAGCGCAAGCATTCTTGCAGGTCTGACACCACGTTGCCCTCTGTCATACCAGCCATCTCCTTGATCAGGAATAGCACACATGCAGACACGCAGAAAGCCCATTGTTCTTCCTTCGCCTTCTCATAATGAGGTATCAACATGCCTCCCCCCTCGGCCCACCCCTTCCATTCTTCCAACATTTCTGCTACTTTGTCTGGCCTGACCTTCATCCCGTTGTCGTTGGTTTCAGCATCATCCGACCCTTCACTCTCCACCATGTCCAGTAACCACGTTTCTACCACCTCGGCCACTGAAGTCTCGTCTTCCAAATTCATGCTTTTCACCAACCATTTCCTGCAGCCTTCCACCACAACGCCAACCCCTACCCGCCAACTTCCCACGGCCTCTTCCACCTCCTTCACTTTCCTCTTCATTTGTCTGGAATTTTTATCTCTCGATTTTTCATGAAACCTCCAGGATTGCTTCTCCATCTCCTTCAGTCGCTCTGCCTGCTGCTGCGCAAATGGCAATTTGGAAATCTCCAGCTGCCGTCTCCCTTGTTCCACCAACTCGCGGTGCCGCTCGTCCCGTTCCGCTTCCGCCTCCTCTGCAGCGGTCACGGAGCGCCATTTGGGAACCGAGTCTTCGGATAGGATGTCTAGTAGTACCATGACACCGCATGGGACGGATTCACGGTGAGAGAGCGCGAGGATGTCTGCAGGGATGACAAAGGACCACAAGCCTCCGCGAGGTGCCGCGAGAGCTGTGATGGCGCAGCAGAACCAGAGATTGGCACCATCGGAAATGTTCGGGGCAATGGCACTGTTGCGATGGGTTTCATGAAAACGGTGAAGGCGAAGAGGGGTGTCGGGGTCGGATTCGCGATAGGCAGCTTGAACCCCTCCAGGTCCAACACGAAGCCTATAGGCGTTCTGGCGAGATGAACGAGTTGTGGTGGTACTTGAGCTCGATAACTGCTTGATATTAGGCGGAGGACAAGGCTCGATTTCGGTGATAGTTTTATCTGTCGCAGTTGTGTCATTCCTCCCTATGAAACTTGGCAGGGTGGGATAGTTCACATCATCATCTGGCAGCACTTCTATACCAATTTCGTGAGCAGTCACATCAGCCTGCTTTTGGTCGTCTTTGGTGTTCATCGCTATTTTTGAAGGTGCTGCGGGAGATTTAATACGAATCCAATAAGGCGGGATAGAGTCAGCGTCTCTGCTGTTCCATCGAGGATTCCACCTGAGCGAAAGTGACAAGATCCCGTCTGAGTCGTCTGATTTTGCTACTTGCAGCACGGGGTCTGTCGAATGAGGCGCTGAGAGCAGTGATGTCCCGACTGGCGTCCACAGGCCGGATGACCTCAAATCGTTGAATCCTGCAACGCTGGGGACAGCTCCATGGTCGAGCAGGAAGGCAATAAGTGCTTCGAATTGCACTTCTGCCTGTGGTTGTCTGCATGGTCTTGTAAGTCCGCTATTCGCAAGAAGCCTGAGTGATCTTACTTGAGTTCATCGTGATACTGGAATCTGTATTGCTTCATGCCAATTGGCATCGTCCTGGGGGTATGAATTTGTCAGATGAGACAGAACTATTGATAATGCAGACCTAACCTCCAATTGAATAACGTCCATGAACCTCCATCCAAAGACGAAGGGTGCTGGTTGGGGTCAAAGTATTGAGGGTCAGCCCTCTCCAACGGGGTAATACTATGCCGTTGAATCTCCACTTCCACGATGCCCGAGAGCAGGCTACTCCTCGTAATGGCAGACACGCCATTGCGATCCAATTGTTTTCGGATCTTCCGCAGACTAAGGAGGGATTTAATGCATGTGTAGAGGGTCGGAAGAACCCCGAGTACCGCAAGGGGAACCTTTTCACATCCATTCAGATTAGTCATTCATTGATCAATCACATTCAGGATTGATTATTACATTGGGATGTTCAACTTACACCAACGTACGTGATGATGTCGGCTATAGTGTTTTGAGACATTCTGCCTTCGTGTGATCCAATGGTGTACGGATACAGATGATAACCCAGTATCATTTACATTCTAGGTTAATATAATTGTTGACCGCATCTCATCCAGAGAGAGTTGAGAAGGAACTGCATTCGAGAGGGTCAGTGCCTACGAGCTGAGCAGGAGAATTCAGGGGTACATGTCTTTCTGTTGTTGTTGTGGTGGTGGTGGTGGTGGTGGTGGTGGCGTCGCGCTATCTCGTGTCTGGCCAACTTATCTACAGTCCTAGTTACACCAAACTCTCCGTGAAAAGAAATACTATCAGTGTAACGGAGACTTTTGCGGAGGAACTAAGTAGGGCTGGACACGAATATTCGACTATTCGTATTCGTACGAATATTCGTAGTCGAATACGAATAAAATTTAGAATTTCCGCTTACTAATATTCGTACGAATAATATTCGCATTATTCGTAATTATTCGTAATTATTCGTCTATCTCTGAAGCTATTTCCATGTATCTCGCATCGGAGAGATGGTCGACAGAGAGCTTTAAGCTGGGGTCACTTGGCTTGCTGAATCGTCAGGAGTGATCAATTCGACGCTATTGATATGCTTTGTATCTCTTAGAGCTCAAATCCTCCAGATCGTGTTCGGGTAAACAAAAGTCGCGACTGTTGGGCATTCATTCATTGGCTCGGCTTTTGCCGAATAAGTCTTGGCATTATTTACGAATATTCGCGAATAATACGAATAAAACGTCTCAAAACTTAGTCGAATACGAATAATCGTTCAAGAGGAAAAGTCGAATACGAATAGCCAAAATCCTTATTCGTGTCCAGCCCTAGAACTAAGTGCCATCGGTTCCCTGTAATAGTAACAACAACCAAGACTCCAAGAGAAAAACATTTATAAAGTAAGCGTAGGACGGTGAGGGAAGAGTAAGTTCGGTCCTAGAAACCTTTCGTCTGTTTTGTTCTGAGTCTCCTCAAATTTTCTGTGTTCTCGTTCAAGTATGGCTATCGCTAAGCTGAGATTGTTCAAATTCCCATCGCCACTCAAAAATGGATCCCTCAACCAGGACGACGTCTCGGGTCGGTGAGTATCTAGGCTTCGGCATTCGGATGACTAATAGATTCCCACGCTTTCCGGTCAAAGATGGTGAGAGAAAGCGCTCCAGTTTCTCAATCGTTACCCTTCCTACGGAATACTGGGGCTTGGCGGTAACAGTCCGGGAGCAAGCCAAGTTGGGCGTGATGGAGTCACTCACCGACAAGCCGGAATGGCGCCGCAAGGTATTTGATGAAGAGATCGTAGCCAAATGACGGGGCAAGATTGTGGACCCAACGCTTCAGGTCCGGGACTTCTCAGACCGAATGTTTAATTATTGAATTGCAGAGCTTAGGGACAAGGCGAAGCAACATGAAGGCACGGGAGTCGTCGGAGTTCTAGATATCGGCGCGGCGGTGGTGAAGTCCGATATTCTCGTGTCTGAAGAGCTACGCCAAAGGCTGATTGAAGCCGTCAAACTGTTGGAGGATGTTCCGAAACACCAAAAGGACTGGCATCCAGGATCCAATGACAAGGTCCTGGATTTGGTGCACCCTTCGTTGTTTCCTCGATTTACGGCGTCTCTCGTATCTTCCCAACGGTGGACGTGAAAGTTGGCACACAAGACTGCATAGGTATGTGCGGGCAAGGGTTAGTTGCCTCTATCCCAAAGGGGCACTCTGGGAAATATGAGGAGTTGATCTCAATGAAGTTTTAATGGTTGCCCAGCGATGTGTCGTTCAAGATGATGGCTGAGTAAAGATCGAAAGCTACGTTAACAATCTCCATCCGGTCACGCACGCTCGAATCTATCCTCTCCTCGAAGAGATCATTGCACGGGCCATTCCGTTATGGAACGAGACGCTCTCCTCCGTAACCGATCTCGAAGAACAGCAGCAGCTGCGCATCCACACCAGCGTCACAGAATACGGCTGGCCCAACGGCAGGTTTAAGGACCGCGAACGTAAAGATGGTGAACCTAGTTCGCCCATGAAGATAATGAAACTAGCTCGGACGACGATGATGATGCAGCAAGCTCGGACCATGAGGATGATGAATAGCTCGTACCATGATGATGAACCTAGTCCGGACGATGAAGATGATGAATCTGGCTGGGAGGATGAAGATAATGTCAATGAATATAGGGAGTTTAAACAGCGGTAGAAGCGCGATAACCGAGTTCTCGTCCAGCCCGATCCAGAGGACTATGAAGAGGATCTGAAGCACTTTGCGAACCATCCATTACTAGCCCCAGTTGAGCTTCGAGCGCAATCCCCGAAGGGTATACTGGTTATCGTAAAACTTGCCAACATCCACCTCACTTCTGATAAACTAGATTACCACGGCGGATCCTGGCATGTCGAAGGGTTTGTTAACGAGCATATCTGCGCCACCGCATTGTATTACTATGATTGCGAGAACATAACCGACTCGTATCTTGGGTTCCGGCAGAATACGAAAACCGAGGACATGATGATGAAGGAGGACGGCCGAGCGGATTTTGAAGGCCTGAAACTATCTTCGGCATCGACCAAGGTGGGCCAGCCGTTCAACCGATCGGGCAAATCCTCACTCGCCAATCTCGATTCCTTGCCTTCCCCAACATATTCCAGCATCGAGTGTCGCCCTTCAGCCTCACCGACCGGTCAAAACCTGGTCACCAGAAGGTCTTGGCCCTTTTTCTTGTGGATCCGTACATCAAAAGAGTGATATCCACTGCGAACGTTCCACCACAGTGGCAGAACTGGTGGGCGCAGGAGGTGGTGAAGAATGGAGGCATAGGCCAATTGCCTGGAGAGCTAATGGATCGAATTGTGAACGATGTGGAAGATTTCCCGATTAGTATAGAGCGAGCGAAAGAAATCAGGGAGGAATTGATTGAAGAGAAGGGATTCCAAAGCTTAATAGACAGTGAGATGAAGAAGGCAAAATCTTCCAGAATATCATCCGGACTGACCCTAGAAAGGTTTACGGACGATATATTCTACTTTTTCTAGCATTGAGGTTCTGTGCACCATCCGCTCTCGAGGTCGGAGGGACAAACGCCCAGGAGTGGAGAGTTGGAGAGTTTGGGCCACAGGAGTCAACGATAGAGAGCAAAGACCTGACATTGTTTCGTAATCTACTGACGTTCTGAGTGATTGCGCCTCAGCTAGTGTTGATTAGAGAAACCGTATGAACCCGAATGACTGAAGTAGACCCGTTCTTTTGAGCGAATTCTCCGTTACACAAATCAAATTATCCCCTGCAAGACTCCATCCTTGACCATCGCTTCCGTTGAGAAAGGTGTCCACTGCAACGGTATAACACTTGTATCCATCACCCCGACTTGACGCTTAGTTTGCCATGTAGGTGCTGGCGTCAATGCCCTCGGCGGGGAACTCCCTGGGAGCAGGTTAGTTCAACTCTCAGACACAGAATCGGTATGCTTACGGAAGGGCAACTTCGAACCGCTTCTCGATCGATTTAAGCACCTCTTGATCCTGTTCGCTGCTGACAAAGGAGATACTGAGCCCCTTGGTCCCGAAACGACCAGCACGTCCGACGCGGTGAAGGTAGGAATCGGCATCGGAAGGAAGATCGTAGTTGATTGCCAGGTTGATGCGCTCGATGTCGATGCCACGGCCGAAGACGTCGGTGGCGACGCAAATGCGCTTGTTGAACTCTTTGAATTCCTTGTAGCGCTTGATACTAGGGTTGTATTAGCTCAGTTCGATGGTTGGATTTTGCTTAAGACGTACCGCTCCTCTTGGCTGACGCCGGAATGGACCGCAATGCTGGGGAAATTGCAGTCCCGGAGCAGATTGTCGAGTGCAGTTGCACGACCAGTGCTCTTGACGAAGATGATGACTTGGTTGAACTCTAGGGTATCAAGGAGATCGTTCAGCTTTCGGTTCTTCTCCTGCTCCGACAATTGGATGTAGTATTGCTGGAGACCGTGTAGGGTAAGCTTGGTCTCGTCATCCACATAGATCTCGAGAGGGTTCTGCATGAACTTCTTGCAGATCGGGCGAGTCTCTTGAGACAAGGTGGCGGAGAACATCATCACCTGCTTCTGTGTCGGCGTGGCGCGGAAGATTTCCTGGACGTCGCGGCGCATGTCTGTACATTTGGTGAGAACGGAGTCTTGGATAAAGTGCGGTGACACATACCGATTTGATCGAGCATCTTGTCGCACTCGTCAAGGACAAAGCGTTGAACACTACGGAGCTGGAGATGCTTGTCCCGAACCAAAGCGTTCAGACGGCCAGGAGTTCCGACAATGATGTGAGGATGGGTCTCCTTGTTCTTGAGAATCTCCACATCCTTCTGCATGGGGGTGCCTCCGTAGAAGACATGGGTTTTGACAGTTGGCATGTACTTGGAAAAGCGGGCATACTCGTTCTTGATTTGGTATGCAAGCTCGCGAGTGTGGCACATGACGAGGACAGAGCATTCGCCATCGACCGGTTCGATCTGTTGGAGGGTGGCTAGAACGAAGACGGCGGTCTTACCGAGACCGGATTTCGCCTGGCAAAGGACATCGGTCCCAAGGATCGCTTGCGGAATGCAAACTTGCTGGACTGTAATGCGCAACCGAGAAGTTAGAAACGGTCGTTCGAAGAAAGCGATGCAAAGTGAGTCGAAGCCGCGTCCATTCATCTCAAGCGTCCATATCGTTGAAAATCTTGTAGCGTGTGCGGTGCGCTTGAACGCACAAGGTGAAGTGCGGCGCCATATCGCGACCGCAACCCGCCTTGGATCCTTGCAGCTCAGTAGAGCAAGGTCATCTTGCCAGTTGCCGGCGGGAAGAACCCAGCCACGCTGTCTGAGACACGACCAGAATTCATATCAGGCAGCCATCATCCAAACCGAACTAGCAGCAGCTAATACCGGCCTCTGAGGCTCCGCTCGCAAAACCACCATTTGCCACCCATGACGGCTGAGTTCCCAACTCGTGGACGACATTGATATGCACCTTCTAATCCTTGCTTGCTATTGAGATGGACGGACGCGGCACGAATCTTGGAGTGTTCGTGACATCCTCGATGCGGATCTTGCTTCTTGATGTTGTGGGGAGGAAAATGATTGATTTCATGACTAACCCTCGGATGGATGCTCGAATCCGCAGTCGGTGATGGCTCGAAGGAGCTCCGGCTTCAACAAAAAGTCGCGGAAACCGGTGGAGTGGATTCCGACATAACTGCCCTTCTTGTCTGCTCCAGCTCCGGTGACGGTGAGATCGCCTTTCTTTTCGGCAGCGGCGCCGTTGGCGGCTCCTGCAGTGCGCGCGGGGGCGGCTTCGTTGGCGATCTCGTCGTCGGAGTAATCGATGAGATCTTCTTCGTGTTCGGGAGCCATTTCGAGGATAGAGAGCGATAAACGCGGTACTCAAAGGACGCTAGGATGATCGAGATGATCGGAGTGAAGGGTGCCGACGAATAGATGGGGTTTGGAGAGAATGAAGATGTCAGTGGGAGGGGTGCAAGCAGAAAGCTTGAAGGTCACGACCTGAAGAGCAGGTGGTAGGACGTAGGTAAATGTCCGATTTCAGAGTTGATGGCAATGTCAGAAGTTGAAAAGAGTTGAGAGAAAGCTTGGAGAGAAGCGCAAGGCTGAGAGGGTGAGTGAGGAGTGAAGGATGTTGGCTCTGAAGTAAAACCGATACGAAGTGATGAGGCTTCAGTTTGCGATGGTTTCGCTGCTGGGGGAATGAGAAATCGCCGCCGCAACTAGCTGAGCCTCATCACGTGTGATAACTATCACGTGATTGGCACTGCTGCCTGGTTTGATGCCTGGTTTGATGCCTGGTTTGGTGCCTGGTTGGATGCCTGGATGCCCCGACCTGATGCCTGGTCGTTGTTCACGTGATGTGAATCAAAGGGCTCTGATTGGCCAACCTCCCCCCTCCACTCCGACTCTCATCTCGAGGATCTTGACTTCAAAGTTAAACACATCAGCCACGGCGCCCCCCGCTCACTCTCTTAAGCTATCAACTGGAGGGATAGCCACCATGCGGACGAAAAGCTCTACCAAGCCTCCCAAAGGGAACCAAAACCCTCATCTACAAGCCCGGCTAGCCTACCTCTACAAAGCAGCCACCTACCTCAGCACCCACCAACCCTCCCAGTCCTCACAACCTTCTGTATCAAGCCCAGCCCTCCCACGCCACCTTGCTTCCCAACTCCGCGCCGTCTCGCTCAAATCCCAGCTTCGCCTTGCACAACCGATCAAGCGCTCACTCTGCAACCGCTGCAACACCCTGCTCCAGGATGGATCCGCTTCGGTTCACATGGAGAATGAGAGCCGTAGTGGCGTTAAGCCTTGGGCGGACGTGCTGGTGATACAATGTGCCATGTGTGAAGCCGTAAAGCGGTTTCCAGTTGGAAGTAAGAGGCAGGGCAAGAAGGGTGCGAGAGAGAGCGCCAAGATGGAACCGGTGGAGTCGACCGGAGACAAAGCCAAGGTTAGGGGGAGTGAGCTACGAATGGATCGGAATCGCACGACGTAATCTTAACATTTGATTTCCGCTAAATTCTACAAAAATGTTTCCATCTATCCAACAAGGCTGCCTTGCATCAGGGTAGTCATGGTGGATAGCTCGGAGATTCACAACAAGGACCAGGATAAACCTAGTTTAGGACATCATGCCCTTGATGCCTGAACGAACTCCATATTGGATGCTTAGAAGCCTGCGAAGGATGGTCAGTACAAGCACAGGCATCAACTTGCACATGCGGTTACTTACTAGTTTCAGTGTTGCCCTCACCCATACTCTTGCTGGTGCTGCTTCCACTCTGAATGGCACCGATCATACCATCGACCAACGATGCGCCACTCCATTTCTGATGCGTCAAGACGTCGCATCCAAGCTCCTTCTCCCTGCGTTGCACCAAGTTGACGTATGCGAGCATGCCGTCCTTCTTGAACCCACTCGAGAGCTCATTGGTGATGGTCGCAGTGGAGTGGATACCGGCCAGTGAGATCAGCTGAAGTACGAATCCTTGTTTCGCCAAATCCCAGACGAAGCTCTTCAGGGTCTCCTCGGTGAACCCGTGAGCCATCCAGTTGAAGCTGGGGCTCAAGTTGTACACCAATTTCTTCTCCGGGTGCTGCTTGCGAATTTCTCCCGAGAAGACGGCCGCTTTTTCGACACTCGGATCTCCGGTTTCCACCCACAGCAGATCGGCATAGGGGGCGTATTCGATGGCTCGCTTGGTCGCTGCGACCATGCCGGCCTGGTAATGGTAGTGCCCTTCCCGGGTGCGGGGAATGTCCCACGAGAAGAAGACCGGGGTTTTGGTATATTTAGCGGCGAGTTGTCGGCGGCGGTTAAGGGGCAGGTTCCGGTCGGCGCGGACGGCTGAAAGGTATTCATCGATGGTGGATTGAGGGGCGGACTCGGAGCGGAGGTGTTGCTCGACGGCTGGAAGGTAGCTATTAGCAAATCATGGCCCTCAGGGTACATAATTCTAGTTAAGCCAAAAGCAACTCACCTTCATCGAATGTCACCAATGTGTGCTGCTTCACCCACGCCGCCTCGGTGGCATCGATCTCGCTACCCGCCGCACCCTCCATCTCCATTCGCTGCAGCAGATCCGCCAGAGGCTCACAATCCTCCGTGACACCCTTAATGAACTCGTGGTCTCGCACGTCGATGGCGCTGCTGAGAAGCTTGCCGCTCTCCGAGTCCGTCCGGCCAATGACGAGATTCTCGCAACCCATAAGGTCCCATTGATACCTCGCCGCAACGAGACGATTGATGTGGTCGCTCATGGGGACCAGCACCTTTCCAGCCAGATGCCCGCACTTCTTCCCGCCGTGAAGCTGATCCTCAAAATGTACGGCAGCGGCGCCGTTTTCGGCAAAGAGTTTGGCAAGTTTGAGGACGGCAGACAAACCTCCATGGCCAGTATCGCCGTCTGCGATGATCGGCCGTAGGTAGTCCGTATACTGCGCCGTCTCTCGCTCCTCCTTGCTCATCTTCCTTCTCAAATCCCACTGCTTCCGGTCATGCAACTGCTGTGCTTTGAACAAGCGCTGCACCTGGTTCGGGACGGTGTTGTAGGGATAGTCTCCAAAGTCGGCGGACACTTCGTTGGTCGATGTCAACACGGACGAGCATGCCCAACCGCTGATGTACAGCACCTCCTGGTTGGGGGCTTGCTGTGTCATCTGCACGGGGTCAATTGCGCCCATCGTATGCACCGGCTGGCCTGCTGCGGCTCGTTCCTCAAACAGATTGAACAGCTTGCGAGCCATGAGAGAGCTGGGATACGACTGCTGGAGGGCTCCGCGCCGGGCGACCACATCTGCAGCGGAATAAGGGCGCTTGATGCCAGCATAACGAGGCGATGCCCACCATGCCTCGACGTCACGGACCTGGCTTTCGAAAAGTGCGTCTTCTGCGGCACCAGCTTTCGCGGATTCGGAGAGGAGTTGGAAAGAATCGGTGTGGTGAGCGGTGGAGACAGGAGGATCGACTTTAGGCAGCGTGGAAGACATTCTTGCGGCGGTGATGGTCAATGCCCGTGGAATGAGGTTGCTGGATGGTCGGCCGCACGAGCATACTCGACGGGCAAGTGCGCGCGAAGACGTTCGGATCATGATGAGATGAGATGAGATGAGACAAAGCAGACGTTTGGTGCTATCGGCTTTCTCTGCAGTCAATCCCTATATCAACCCCAAGCTCTTCCCTTGTTGACTTCACCAGTACTTGTAGACTACCACCGGTGGCAGGGATGGAATGCCACGGACTGGAAAGGATATGATATTTAGTGGATGAGTCTGTATTCCGGGATCGGGATGCTTATAATAAATATATCGGGCGTGCGAGATAGCGAAAGTAGATGTTTCAATAGTCGAGTTCTTCGCCACGATGATGTCGCCACCACATTTACAACCGCGGACAACGAACTTCAGATTAGAAACCCAACGGAGTATTCCCCCTCAGTCAGCAGCCAATAATTGCATCCGTCAACATCACAGTCATATGCGAGGAAGGAATTGAAGAAGTTAGAGCGAGGTCGGAGGACGGGTCAGCGGAATTAGCATAGCCGACAAGTCCCGCTGATCTGGACGGAGGATGGAGACGTGAACAGGTACTAGTCGCCTGCGTTCCCCAAAGCAACCAAGACCGGCAAGAGGCAAGAATAATGCCCGGGAATAAGGTTCTACTTCCGTATCAAGCTTAAACGCGGGAGTTACCTCTTACTTGCATCTCGGTCTCTCGCTGCACGGGAATCTTTTGAACCGAGGGCAGCCGTCGTCGTGCATCACCACCAGCACTTTTCTACTTTCTCTCTCCCGCCTCCCGCCTTTGTTCTCCTCCGCCATTGCGATATTAGCCTTCATCCTTTTTAATTGTCCAATTGATCGATTTTGCACTTGGAACTTCTCCTAGAATCAGGGGAGCTTCAAGCAGAGACATCTTCATCCCCGCATCGTCAACCCTCCATCCCATTGCATTAGCAAACATGGCTATGAACGCCCGGTCTGCCACAAGAGCCCTGCGGGCCATTCGGGTACGTATCGAAATTCCTATCTTGATGGACAGAAAGTCTGATGGAAATATGTAGCCATTGGGTGTCAAGCAATCCGCTCCCGGTAAGCTTTCTATTTCCTTTTCTTTGTTTACACTCCAAGAGCATTGGCTAAATAAAGGAAAATAGCATCGTTTGCCGAAGGCCGCCGCAGCTATGCTACCGCTGAGCAGGATCTCAAGGAGACATTGAAGAGGGTTATCCCTGAGAAGCGGGAGCTGCTCAAGAAGGTGAAGGCCCATTCCGATAAGAAGATCGGTGAGGTCAAGGTCGAAAACACCTTGGGAGGCATGCGGTATGCTCGCCAATAACTATAGGGTTCCCTATCGCATTCTAACGATACCACAGTGGTCTTAAAGCCATGATCTGGGAAGGATCCGTCCTCGATGCCAATGAGGGCATCCGTTTCCATGGCAAGACCATCAAGGACTGCCAGCGCGAACTTCCCAAGGGCACCTCAGGGACGGAGATGCTCCCCGAAGCCATGTTTTGGCTGCTGTTGACTGGTGAGGTTCCCACGACTTCCCAAGTCCGTAAACTCTCCCGCACTCTGGCCGAGCAAGCCCAGCTTCCCAAGTATGTCACCGAGATGCTGGATGCTTTCCCCAAGGACTTGCACCCGATGACCCAGTTTGCCTGCGCCGTCTCCGCTCTCAACCACACCTCTGTTTTCGCGAAGGCGTATGAGAAGGGTTTGAACAAGGCCGACTACTGGGAGCCGACCTTCGATGACTGCATCAGCCTCCTTGCCAAGCTGCCAACCATTGCCGCGAAGATCTACCAGAACGCCTACCGTGGAGGTGGCGCTCTCCCTGCCGAGGTCGACCTCACCCAGGATTGGTCCTACAACTTCGCTGCCATGCTGGGCAAGTCCGGCAAGGAGAACGAGGGCTTCCAGGATCTTCTCCGTCTCTATTTGGCGCTCCACGGCGATCATGAGGGAGGCAATGTGTCCGCCCACGCCACGCATCTCGTCGGTAGCGCACTTAGCGATGCCTTCCTGAGCTACAGCGCCGGTCTTCAGGGCCTTGCTGGACCACTCCACGGATTGGCTGCCCAGGAGGTCCTGCGATGGATCATCCAGATGAAGGACAAGATTGGCACCAGCTATACCGACCAGGAGGTGAAGGACTACCTGTGGAGCACGCTCAAGTCTGGACGTGTCGTTCCTGGATACGGACACGCCGTGCTGCGGAAGCCGGACCCGCGATTCGAGGCCCTCATGGACTTTGCCAACGCACGACCTGAGATCTCGGAGAACCCGGTGTTCCAGCTAGTCAAGAAGAACTCGGAGATTGCCCCGGGCGTGTTGACGGAGCATGGAAAGGTACGAGAAACATTCACGGAGGGATGCAACGAAAATGACTAACGTATCGGACAGACCAAGAACCCATACCCCAATGTCGACTCCTCGTCCGGCGTGCTCTTCCACCACTACGGGTTCACCGAGACTCTGTACTACACGGCAACTTTCGGTGTCAGCCGTGGTCTTGGACCTCTGGCACAGTTGATCTGGGATCGTGCTCTTGGCCTCCCTATCGAGCGACCCAAGAGCATCAACTTGGCTGGTCTCTTGAAGGAGGTTGAAGGAAAATAGATGGACGTGAGCGTATGGCTCGTATGAACATGTAGAAAAGCAGAACTTGTTCCCATATCTCTGCGATTTGGAGTTGGAATGCATTCAAGCCAGTTATATAGATCGATGAAATCCTCATTTCACAATCCAGAATCAATTTCAGTCAAACCACTTGGAACGATTCATGAGCTGGACACGTGCATCATTAAAGTGCGGCTTGGGCAACGCCTTACTAAACCTGGCTAATAAGTTGAGGCTATAAGTTCGAACCCCTGCCTGTTGGCCAACCACCTACTTGGCCAGTATCACCATCTTCACCACCATCACCAAACGCGTAATATCTCAACCACCATATCGTATTACGATGTCAAATTCAGAGGAGGTACTCCTACAGGCTATCCATGCCGTAGAGACCGGTCAATGCAAATCACAAAATGAAGCTGCGGCCCTATTCAAGGTCAATCGAGCTACGCTTCAAAACCGCCTCAAGGGCATGCAATCGCGCTCTACAGCTCAACAATCGAACCAACGCCTTACACCGGTGCAAGAGAGGTTTTTAGTCGACTGGATACTTGAGAGTGACGCTCAAGGATTCCCCCCTACCCACGCACGTCTGCGTGAAATGGCCGCGCGAGTTCTAGAGCTTCAGGGTGATTCTACACCCCTTGGGAAGAATTGGATACCACGATTTCTACATCGAAATCCACGCGTTGCGACGTGTGTTGGGCATAGTCTAGATGTCGTACGACGTCAGGCTGCAACCCAGGATACAATCAATGGGTTTTACGCGTATTTTCACCAAGTTCAGACACAGTACGATGTCCACCCTTCCGATACATGGAATATGGATGAAGTCGGTGTTGGAATGGGAATATGTGCTAATTCTACTGTCATCGCAGACTCGCAGAAGTCGACAGCTTATATCACGAGTCCTGAGAACCGGGAATGGTGTTCTATCATAGAATCAGTCTCTGCGACCGGTCGCTATATCAAACCAACCATTATCCAGAAAGGCGCGTCCCTACAAGCTGCTTGGTTCCCTGAACAACCTCCAGACTTCCATTATGCGGTATCACCAAACGGCTGGACTTCAGATCAACACGCGTTGGTGTGGCTTCGTACAGTTTTCCTCCCTGAAACCGCTACAGAGCGACGGTACAGG
Source organism: Eremomyces bilateralis CBS 781.70 (assembly GCF_010015585.1). Taxonomy (NCBI): domain Eukaryota; kingdom Fungi; phylum Ascomycota; class Dothideomycetes; order Eremomycetales; family Eremomycetaceae; genus Eremomyces; species Eremomyces bilateralis. The sequence continues at coordinate 81,630 of NW_022985093.1, read as the reverse complement.
ATCCTACTCATGGACGGGCACGGAAGCCACGCAACCGTCGATTTCCTATACGAATGCAGGATAAATGACGTGATTGTGGTCTTCCTACCTGCGCATACCTCCCACATCCTTCAGCCTCTCGATCTCGCCTGTTTTTCACCTCTGAAACGCTTCTACAAGGCCCTCCTCCGCCAAAGCGCGTATATCGACGAGGCGCTACCGATTAAACGACGAAGATTCATTGTCCTCTATGCTGAGGCGCGTCGGGCACGCCTAATTGACCGTACAATCAGATCAGGGTGGAAGGCTGCAGGTCTTATACCGTGGGACCCGTCAAAAGGTCTCAATAACCGGTTCGTGGTACCGCCCACGCATACCGAAACCGCATCCTCAATTCCACGACCAAACACGCCTCCACGCACCCCAATACTAGTCGCCTCGGTCCTCCAGACGACGCCCTACAAGCCCAAACAAATACAAAGTGCATTGCGCGTTCTTAGCAAGAACACACGCGTGACGAAGTGGACGAAGGCCTACATAGGGAAGGCAGCCAAGGCAATCGGAGTGCTACAGGCGCGTCAGGCTGCATCAGATCTGAAAATTGCGAGTCTCCAGGCCCGTCTAGATGCCGCCTCAGCCCCAAAACGCAAGAAGAAGGTTCGGATAGATCCCAATGTTAAGTTCGCACAGATTAAAGAGATCAAAGTAGCGCAAGAGGCTGTACGGCTTCTGGAGGCAAATACTATACTAGAACAGAGTATTCCCGTGGCTGAAACTATACCAGACGCTCCCCAAGATGCTGTACAATAGTCCTATGGTTTGAATTTTCAATATAATTACGTGGTGGTAGAGATGTCACGGTTTTCATGATGGTGGCTAAGATGGTGATACTGGCCAAGTAGGTGGTTGGCCAACAGGCAGGGGTTCGAACTTATGTAAACTTCCAACACAAGCCTCAGGCTCTTAGGCTCGCACGTGGGCAGGGACTAGGAAATCATGAGGTCTTTGCAGATGACCGTCCATTGCATCCTGCCCGGCACGGCAATTCCTGATGTCTTGACCACGAAAAAAGGAGACAGTCTGCCGTTCAAGTGACAGTTCTATCAATCATGGCAAAGATCACAGTAGCAGCCCTCGTCATTGGCGCTGGAGCTGGAGCTGCTGTCACTGCCGCCTTCACGCGTCGAAAGGAGGAACCGACATCCCTATCGCTCACGACGACCACCATCACCACGCCCTCCACCACCAGCGCACCGAATCCAGTCCCGATCTCAGCCCAAGGCGTCCTTGCAGCCCCCGTCGATCCCTCCGGCATATTTAACTATGGATTCCCCGGGCCTACGGCGGACCTGCGACCCTCTCTCGCCCTTGTCTCCTCCTTCGACCGCCGCACCCGCAATCCGCACTGGGTGGCTGAACATATCACTCCGGCTTCCCTAGCCGGGCGCGACGGCAACCGGAAGCACAGCTCATTTGCCGAAGATGACGGAATTCCTGAGAAGTTTCGGGCGAAGTTGAGCGACTACTTCCGCAGCGGATACGATCGTGGCCACCAGGTTCCCGCCGCGGATGCGAAATGGAGCCAGCAGGCGATGAACGAGACATTCTTGCTAAGCAATATGTGTCCACAGGTTGGAGACGGCTTCAATCGCGATTACTGGGCGCATTTCGAAGATTTCTGTCGGCGTCTCACGCACAAATATCCAAGCGTACGAATCGTCACGGGACCCCTCTACCTGCCTCGAAAAGAACCTGATGGGAAATGGAGGGTCAGCTACGAAGTGGTGGGATCGCCGCCCAATGTGGCTGTGCCCACGCATTTCTTTAAAGTTATTTTTGCGGAAGATGGGAAGGTAGGGGGAAACGTCGCCGTTGGCGCTTTCGTGCTTCCGAATGCTCGCATTGCGAACGATCGAAGTTTGAAGGAGTTTGAGGTGCCCTTGGAGATGGTCGAGAAAGCGAGCGGCCTGGAGTTTGCCGAGAAACTGCCTTTGAACCGACGGAAGCGGCTCTGTGGTGACATGCAGTGCGAAATCATGGTTCGGGAATATGCGGACCGGCAGAAAGCGTTTGTGAAAAAATAGGGGATTCCAGACCCGGATCTCGGTCTTCTGGAAGTAGTAGCACACAGACGAAGGGTGACTGTTTATCGCATAGCGCGGAGTTCTTCATTTCGTCCGAGCCCCATAGCCCGGGTCCTGTCCGGAGGAATCGGGTCATATTGTACAGCAATGTTACATGTATACTCCTTGGCGTATAAACGCCGACAAGCATTGATCAAGTCTAGCCTTCCCTTGTCCCTCTAGAGCCTGCCGTTTGCAAACCATGAAGAAAATCCAAGCGAGTCCCCGTCGCTATACATATCCAACCAAGGGCGGAATCTCATAAGATGTTCCCTATGACATTGAGGGCTCACGCTGGAGCTTCGTGATGTAGCTTTTGCTCACGACGTTCCAGGCAGCCATATACTTCTCCATGCAGGCGCTATAGCAGGATGTCTCGCCGCTACTCAATGATGTGGATGGTTTCGGAACGCATCTCTCGAAGCAGTGCTCGTTCACTTTCTGCAACTCATTAGACTGCGGTGTCAACGACCGGAAGAAGGGAATCGGACCTCGACGAGTTGTCTGGCATTGGACAAAGCGGACTCCTGGCGGACTTGTGTGATGAGGGCGGCTTTCGGGTCTGATGAAGATGGAGTACCGGAGAAGGAGTCCATGGTGTTGAAAAGTGCTTGAATGTGTCGGCGGAAAGTCTGGTTCAGTGTGTAAGCGGGTGGACATTTACGGAGTACATACAGCTACCTCGGCGTAGGGAAGGGAAACTTACATCTATGGGACTTTCTAAATGATGCTGGCGAAGGAAGTATTAGGGGATGCGGAGGATGAATTGAATTAGGTTTATATGTCCTGGCATGAGTGGCATCTGAACGGAACATTTGCTGTGATGATGAATGAATTGTAAGATCCCTTCAATACCTGACAGCCTGAGGCCTTAAGGCGCCACATTAATTTTGTCAGGCACCAGTACTATCCCTGTAACATCCACATACACCTGGACGGTCGAGTTCCACCAAAGATGCCACTTCACGTTGGATCATCATCGGTGTGTTGATGAGTTGCTCTATCGTCTCTCCAACTACAAGCAAGGATCCCTCCCAATTCCTATATATACCCTCCAATTCTTGGCCTGCCTTGTCCCAGACCAAGAGACCGGCAATCTCGGCAACCCAGGGAACATCCAGCGACCAGAAGCTCATGCGATATGATATTCCACACCTTGATATCGACAGCATTGCTCCTGTCTTTTCGGACGTTTGGAACTCGAGCTGCCGATAATAACAATATCATACCGGATGATGTGAGGGCAATAGAGGTAAGAACCTGAACATATGCACGGTACCCTCGAACAAATGATCACACGCTAACATAAACTTCTCCCAGCTTAGAACCCATAGCCTGAATGCTGTAAGCTTCGCTCCATCGGCCCTGGTCCAATGTCGAATTCGACTTCCCTTGTCGTCCAAATGCTAATGACAGCAGCCATATTTAGATAATGAAATGCAAAGTCGCTGGTTCGATTTTGGGGCGGACACTGTGGTGCGGACAGACCAATATGTCCGACTGACGGGAGAATTGCCTTCACGCTCAGGATGGTTGTGGTCTCGAGTTCCCTTGACCGCAACCAACTGGCAGGTCAGTCATGAACCGTGTTATGGAATCTACGTTCTCTTCACCGAGCTGACTGCGAGTTACAATAGATCGTTGTGGAGTTTAAGATCCATGGCACTGGCACGCTTTACGGCGACGGCATGGCCATGTGGTTGACGAAACAACGCGCTCAGCAAGGGGCCGTCTTCGGTAGCATGGACAAATTCGACGGCCTCGGCATTTTCTTTGATACGTACAAGAACAATCGACCAGGGACCGTGTTCCCATATGTCATGGCCATGATGGGCGATGGACAGACCAGCTATGATAAACACAATGACGGCAAGGCGAATGAGTTAGCCGGGTGCAGCGTATGTTGACCTCTTCGCCTAATGTGTTCACGAAACTTATACTCGCCTAGGTACGCGGTATTCGAAACCAGAACATCCCCACCAAACTTCGCCTTACCTATCTCCAAGATAAACACCTGGTTCTTGATCTTCAGTACAAAGATGAGTATGAGTGGACTTCGTGCTTCACGATCCCCGACGTCAAGATCCCTGGCGTAGCGTATCTAGGCTTCTCCGCCGAGACAGGAGAATTGGCCGATAACCACGACATAATCTCCATATCCACAAAGAACTTGTATTCTCCGGGCCCAGGAGACGATGCACATAGTGCGCCGAAGGGATCGACCAAGCCGTCGCTCAAGGCCAACCGGGAAAAACGGGGATCTTGGTTTGGGTTGTTCTTCAAGTTCCTTTTGTTCGGCTGTGTTGTTGCAGGTTGTTACGTGGGTTTTACGATGTACAGGACATCAAGAGCGTCATCCCGGTTTTGAGTATCCCGCATGTCGCAACGAGTTTGAGCGTCGTATCTGCATTTAGCGAGGAATAACATCTCTTTTTCACTGCAAGAGTGACTTCGGCCTAGGGCACCACTTTCTCAACCACTTCGACTTGCCTGTGTCCTCGAAAATTCCTGTCCTTCCCCTCAACCCTCCAGGGGAATGCCTTGAATAAATGGATCTAAGCCGGTGACCATCCACGTGTTCCTCTCCAAACTAAGGCGACTCCCATTGGCGCTGCCTCTCACAGCCTGGCGCAGCAGTGAAATGCGAATGGTCAAATCTCAATCCTCAGATAATGATCTCTTCTTTTATGTGTGATCAGTCGCAACCGGGTTCCCAATGGGCTCCTGGTTGCGTCAGATTTGGCATTTGGTTATCACTAGCTCATCATTGGACTTTGAGTTGATATTCTCCTGCTCGCTCGAACCGCTGCGAAGGAAGACCTAAGTATGCGTATTAGCATGGTTGTCCAATCGGCCTGACGGCGAATAGAAAGGGAAAATATCCACGTACGGAGCATCCCGCTACGATTGAAAACTACTGTTGTGGATTCCCCAGAGAGCACGCGGGAGCGACAGCATGAGACTGCCAGCTCAACAGCGTGCGTCGGAACCAAAGTGTGTCGTCATCGCGGGATATCGTGCTACAACGTCTCGTGCCTCGTAGCTAAGTCCGATCCGAGCAGGAGAATTATCCTAGGCGTAGGAACTATATCAGATATCCGTTCTTGTGCATGCATCAGTCAGTGCCGGCCGAATCGCTTGAAGGCAATTGGTCGGCTCCTGTATCGAATTGTGCAACTGGATTTCATCATCAAGTTCCTTGGATCTGTTAGTTTTATTCTCATAGTAGAGTCAGTCTTGGAAGAAGCGACTTACCATTTACCTGTCTGATTCAAATCAATTAAGTTGGTGTCTGAAGTTCAGAAGGAAGACGCGAGAGGAACCAGCTACGCGACTGGTCGGTATCGTCCGATGGAGCGCCACATTTCAAACCGCTTATCGGCCATCTCCTCCCTCACAAAGTCACAATCTACCCGTACGACACTCTACAAAACACGGTTTCACGGATTTGCAATAGAGTAAAAGAGCTATCAATTCGGACACTATGGAGATTTCGGAGAACAGGCAAAGAATGCTACGTGGGGAGCTGTACCACGCCTTTACGCCAGAACTTGTCGCAGCTCGTCGTCGTTGTGCTCAAGCTTGCGAACGATACAACAACAAAGGCGAAGTTGATAGACGCAAACAGGTGGAGCTGTGGAGGGAGTAAGTGCATTGCCTTTGTGCTTCTTCCGATCTCCGATGGTTTATGTCCGATCGCATCTGACCGGGAAAAGAATCGTGGAAGATGCGCAACCGTTACCACCAAGAGACCCAAACCCAGAAGCAGATGAGAAGTTGCTTGAGGAAGAATCTTGGGTAGAGACTCCTATAAATATTGACTACGGATTCAATGTGAAGCTCGGTCCTAATGTCTTTATCAACTTCAACTGCACCATGCTAGATACGTGCACCATCACCATTGGTGCGAGGACTCTCGTCGGTCCAAGTGTCAGCTTCTATAGTGGAACACATCCATTGGATCCGACTCTCCGAAACGGCACCAAAGGACCGGAACTGGGGAAAGAAATCTGGATTGGCGAGGACTGCTGGATTGGTGGTAACGCTATCATTCTTCCCGGTGTACGGATTGGACGTGGCTGTGTCGTTGGTGCAGGCAGTGTTGTGACAAAGGTATGGCGAGCTACCCCGAGGGCACCGAATCCTCTGCCTGCATTTTGATGTGCTGATTTGATCAGGATGTTCCGGAATTACATGTTGTTGCAGGTAATCCTGCTCGGATAGTGCGTAAAATCGAAGTTTGAAAGGAAGACCTCCGCGATTGATCCTAAAATCAGCGTACCAGCTGTCAGCGTGAGCAAATATCCGCTACATATATAGACGTCAACTGGACTCGTATTTCTGGGTCTTCTAGCAGTTCGACAAGAATCTAGCCTCGCCGGTCGCCAGCTGCCAACTGAAAATCCCTTCACCTATAATATGCATGAATCACTCAGCTTCTTCTTGTATCATTACGTATGGATCGCAATGCACATTCCATCATCCTTTCTCGGAAAATTGGGAGCATAATTGTTCGTATTGCAAGTCTAGGGAGTAGGGTATTGAGATCTCGGGCCATTCCCACCATGGTTGCTTTCTGCCCCTCCGTCAGATCAAGCAAGCCACAATCTCACAGCAAGGTAAGACTTGGCTAGATCTGAGCCTAGGCTCCATATGAAACTTGTAGAAAGATCAACCTTGACGGAGCCGATATCCAGCCTTATGATCCCTGGCCATCCGTATCGCCGTTGAAGGTGGACGTGGGCATTGGAGAAACGGAGACCCGGTGCCCCAGCAGTTCTTTTTTCACCATTGAGCAGAGACTGTACAAGTCACGCTCCCTTTCATTTACCAATTTCTCCCGTTGTTGGAGCTGCGCTTCCTTCTCTTTCACTTGAGCCTCTCGGGCTCGTAGCTCAATATCTCTCCCCCTGTTATAATTCTCGATCTCTTGAGCTCGGTGGACATACTCTCGGAATGAACACTTGCAGTCAGGGACCTCGGCCAGTTCTGGTGCAGGGTACGGAACGTCTGGATGACTTGGCTTGGGGCCGGCTTTATGGAGTGACTTGGTAATGGCAGCTAGAAGATGTTAGCAAGCGCATAAGGATAGACTGACGCGAAGTGCCTGTTTAGAAAGGATCAACTCTACCATATTTATCACTGTAGCACCCAGTTGGATCTGGGGCATAGAATCCTGTGTTATAGTGTGCGTAGGCGCATTTCTTATCGCTTTTGCTACACCGGCCACGAGTATGCCAGTAGTAGCAAGTGAGGGGTGGATCGAGGTATTTTGGCAGAATCTTCCGCCCTGGTACAAGTCAGGATAGGTCAACCCAAGGGAGAACTAGTGAGTAACCGTTATGATCTTCCATGAATGAATCAAGTCGCGAAGGCCTAGTTGGCGGGGATGTATGCCCGGGGGAAGCTTTCCGCTTTCTAAATGTCCGTAAGTGGGTTGTACATCCAACTCTCTGGGGATCCATACTGTCCTCGGAAGTAAACACCCGCGGAGTTATCCACACGACTTGTAGATTTTGTTTCTTGCCGTCTCCAATCCTCCACACTCTGATCCGAGGGTTTCGGAGTAGCCATTGCTTAGAAACAAGCAAACAGAGTGGGACCCGCAACGTCTCGTCACTTTCTGGGTTGATTTATTGAAGGCTCGCAACACAGATTGTGGTGTTTCCGGAAAGTTCGCAAATCATGAATGAAATACCACATGAATCGGTGTTGCTGTACAAAAGTACTCGGCAGGTGTTGATCGAAAGCAAAATATTGAGGTCCCCATGACTTTTCTTTACCTCAGTACTCATGCATGAGCCTATAGTCAGGCATATCACCAAATATGCCCTGGTTAGGCAACGAACAACCATAATGTGAATATCCGTAGTCAACGAAGATTATTCACTCAACTTGCCCCAGAAGCAGGTCGCGAGATAAGGAAATCGTGCGAGGGGTGAGCATTAAGTTTTAGTGCCATTACTAGCTGCTGCTGCTGCTGCTGCCTCTCGCTTCCGTTGAAGGTACCTCTCCTTTGCACTCGATACATCGGATGTAGTTTTCCTGCTCTTTGCAGCATGTTCTTGCTTTCGACGCTCTTCTGCCTCCTCATCCGCAGCTCGCTTGGTGGCTTGTTCGAGTTGCTCTTCCAGCATTTGCGACTGGCGCTCCCGAACACCCTTACGATTGTCATTTCGACCGAATGACGTAGCAGGTGCCCTTGAATATTGTCCCCTTCCTGTCTGAGAGCCTGCCGTAGTAGCAGACTTCGGCTTGGGTGCCACGTTCAGACCTGCAGATAGTAATTGACGCTTGTCTGCAACCTGGCCTTCTTCGTTCAGGATGATGCGAGCACCCTTCGCGTTTAGGTCACGCGCAATGTCGGCCTCAGATTTCTCGGTCTTGTCATTAATATCTCTGACAGGCTCTCCAATCTCGCTCGGCTTCGATGCATTTGCTGCAGCTTCAACTGCTTCCTGGTGTCTTTGCTCATCCCGATCCATCATAGTCCGGTAGAAGCCTTGCATTCCCGATTCTCTACGTTTCTGGGCTTCCGATTCTTCCTTTATTTTCTCCTCTACTTCCAGCCGCCGCAACTCTTCTTGCTGTTCTTTGTATGCGCTGGTCACAAACTTCTCTTTATCGGCGAACTCTTCCCCTTCAGCCTCACGTTCCTTCTGCAGCATTTTGTCTCGGGCACGTAGTTGGTCCCGCTTTCGAACCTCGGCGGATGCCAAGAGACCTTCGACATACTTCGGGTTGCGCTGTTCTGCATGCTCTCGGGCGGCGGCATTCTTTGCAGATGTTTTGGCATGAATCGCATCGTAGGCGGCGTCGTAATCGTATATGGATGGGTCGATTTCCTCCTTCTCAATCTTCTTCCTAAAGTCGGTCCGTTTGGGGGCAGTGAGGTTGGACTTTTTCGGGGGCGCAGGGCGTTCTTCTTCCGAGTCGTCGTCCGCAAGGAAAACGGCCTTGGATTTGGCTAGCTGTTGTCCTTTCTTCTGAACATTCAGCCCAAGCTTGAGGCCGGTCATTTCTCGAAAGGAGGACAGGAGGACAGGAGGACACAAGTTTGCCGAGGTTAGCCGTCTAATGGCACTCACGAAGGAACGAATATCGCAGTCAAAGCTACCTTTGCTAAGAGCTTAGTTATGTGACGTGTGGCAGCGAGGGCTGGTTCGAGTTGATGGTCAGAGAAGGTGATGTCGCTGGTCCTAGATTAAGCGAGGTTCTACCGGTAGGGCTGAATCATGGTAATTCATGTCAAGTTCACGTAATAGCCCCTTTGGAGTTTGGACCCTTCGGCCTATATTATCACGGAATACTGTTACTTTCAGTCCTACGGAACCGGAACCGAACACCAACGACGACTCTGTCAATGGTCATTAAATATCAATACATTCCGTGGATATTTTACATTTCCTGTATGAGGAGCTTCGCGTCTTCCACAGCCATTCTCGCCACTCGTTTCATCACAGCGCGATGATCCGCTTCTCGATATCCCTCCCACTGATCCAGATCCTCTCGACCTTGAATCGATAAAGTCTCATACCCTTGCTTGATGACGTTACTTACTTCCTTTGGACTCAAGTGCTTGCTTCGTAGCTTTCCTTTCCCTTGCGTTTCCAACAGACTATAGTAATGACTGGACACTCCAGTCAAGATTTCGATGGAACTGGATTCGCGGGTAGGGTGACTCATGCTTGATGAACGAGATACCCGGAGATTGTAAGCATCACGGAATTTCGTCAACGTATCGCCGGTCTCCACCAACTTGTAGAACAAGTCGTCATAGGATGCTGTATCGGGGAGAAATGATTCTCCGACAGAGAGCGACAGCGCGATAAGTTCGGTGAGGGACTCGACAAGGCGATGGGAATTGGTAAGTGGTTTGATGTCGGAAGCGTATGATGTGAGGAAGCGAATGAAAGAAAGGAGTGACCGCCAGAGTTCAGCCCAATGATAAACTGGTTGGTGTCAGCCTAGTATTCTTAATTCACGGCATATGGGATCTTACCGATTCTCGTTCGTGACTTCGCCATGAAGGATATAATTCTCAACAAGATGCCGATGCACAGAAGGTAGAATTGCACATCGAGTCGTCGCCTTAGGTTGTGATTGATTCCGTCGATCATGAGATCCAACAGAATCGGGCACAGTTCCCGGTCTCCTTTGATCGCAGGCAAAAAAGGTTGTCTCTGCCGACATAACCGCACCGAAGTCTTGCTCTCTTCGCTACAAGTATGCTTGACGAGGATCGGGTCTTCAACAAGGATTTGAATGGTGTAAAGGCTGATGTACGTATAGTAAGTCGCTCGGTTTGACCGATGGGCATGCTGGAAAAGATATGAAGTCAGGGAAAGATAATTGCCAAACGCGGAATGCTGGAGTTTGGTGTCTGCCGTTCTCAGGACAAAGTTCGAGCAGAACAGCTTATTTGCGTTGACAAAATCGTAAGTCGGCAGCAAGATCGCAACGTCCGGACTTGGTCTGAGAGATCCGTTAGCTATCGTCATATCGTATTCTGGGAGGCAATCATACAGCGAGGCAAAAGCAGCGGCCGTTTCCTCCGAATTGGCACTTGGAGTTGACGGCCTAGATGCAAGCCCGCCCAGTCCGAAGTATGTGAGAGTCGTCCCCAGCGACCATCCTTCTGGAGCATCGTCCTGGACTGTGACATATCGATCCCGAATCGAGGCACAGACAGTACCAATACAAGATACAATCATCTTCATAGTCGCGTCGTTCACGAAGTCGTTGAGTCGTAGTTGGTAAGGATTCTGGAACTCGAATTTGTTGTAGTTCGCCAAAAGGCCTAGGAGGACGAATGGCTCGGCGGCTTGGGTTGCGTCTGACTCCTGGATGAGCTGCAAGAACGTTAACATTCCATTCCTTGTAGATTGGTTCTACCTACGGACCTTCATGAGAGCAGGGAATAGATCCTTATGAGTGAAGTATGAGACCAGTCCCGTCTGGTATGATCCAGATGTAACCGACAAGGCCACTCTTACAGCACGGAGCTTGAGTTGCACTATCCTGACGGTCAGCAATTGATCCCCATCAATCCCCAGCTTTTAAGCAGCCTTACATGTTCTTCCATTTCGCATCGTCCAGTCCAAGGCAGATACTAAGTCCGCGAAAGTCGCGTCGGCGTCGCTAAGGCCGGTTAAGATGGCAATGATATCGGCGCTTGGGTTTGTGTATCGTTTCGTCATTACGGAGACTAGAAACACCGTCAAAGTCTGATGAGTGAGCCCACGTATGCCGTGTATGACGGCAGAGGGAACACTTACATCCAGAGCGACTTCATCGGAAGGCCCCCTTCCCGTCTTGATATATGCGATCGCATGGGACACCAACTGTTGGGTTCGAAACTACGACATGGTGAGCACAGCAAGTATGGAATCCACGGAAGTCATACGGACTTGGAGGTGCAGCATATCGTCTGGTGTCAGATTGGCGAGGAGTTGTCGGAGACCAGCAGTATCTGGTTTATGGAGGAAGAACTCCCGCCAGAAACCTTCGGGCTTCTCCGCTTCGTCTTCATCATCCTTGGACCCTGTTAGTCATGAAGTTTGGAGAGGGACTTGGAGAACATGGAAGTACCAGAAGAAGAGATTCATAGAGTTTAATGACTTTCGGTTGAAACACGTCTGGCCGTGCCTGTTGGGACAAAGGCGACTGCTCCATCTCCCACGATTGTTAAACAGATCGCAATGAATTCATCGAAGCTGGGGTTCGTGAAAAGGCAGAGCTATCTAGAGCCCATTCCGTGATGCAAAGGGATCGGTATAGAAGCTCCCGACTGTGAACTGGAATAATGGCGCATTCTTGAAACTCCTTGGGATCGTGATACGCTCTGATACGAATCGGTAGGGGACAGGGGTTGGTGGGGAATGTTTCAATGAGACGGACGACAGAAGCCAATGCCGCAGCAAGCTATTTGGACGTCAGACTCATGTAGTTACGGAACATCCATAATTAACTAGTTAGTTACTAACTAACTAACTTAAGTTAACTAACTTAGTTACTAATTAACTAGTTAGTTAACTTAGTAAAAGTTGCGACGGCAGGTCGACCGCCGGAATGGGCGGATTGCCTTTTTTGGAAGACCGAGCCCACCCCCGCCCCTCATTGGTTGACGGGTACTATCCGAAGATTTCCCGCCTCCTCCGGCCTGTCTGCCTCCCTTGACCTCAACATATAAAACTCGCATCCCACTCCCTTCTTCTACCGTTTTATTTCATTGTTTTCTGTTCCCTTTTCCTTTACCCCCTCAACAACTGCAGCGACTGATGGATCACGACTGCTCTGACCCCTCGCTCCCTGGTTCTCTTTCAGCTTCCCACCCTCAGCTCCTTCCCGCCTTCTCCGTGCTCGCCGCCCTGTTTTTTCTGCTTTTGCCGTATTCCCTTTCGGCCCCACTTCCTGCGCGTCGCCGTTCAAAGTGTTGCACTCTGTCCGTCTACGCTATAGTATCGTTTGCCGGGCATTTCGTTCTCGAGAACCTCGTTAATTTGATTTGCTAGACACGCCTCCCATTTCTTTCCCTGTGCCTTTTCTCTCTCTTGCTCGAGTGAGAACTGACCGTCTCCCCGAATTCAACCTCCTTGCTCTCCACGGGTCCTGCCCAAACTCAGGGCGGCCGATTATCTCGCTCATGCCCTGCTCCCTCGCAGCCTCTGACATTAAAGGCCGTTGATCCCGATCGGCCACGCCGATTCCTGCGGCCTCGGTCCACCGTCATCCTTAATTCTAAGTCATAGTGGGACGGCCATAAGGTCCACTGCACTTGATTATCCCTGAATCCCTGTATCATTGTTTTCATTCCTTTTTGTTGCTACGTGGCATTGCCGGTCTCATGGGCTGAGTCGGTCTAGATTGAAAAGGAAAGGAAGGAAAAGCAAGGCGAGGCGAGCAAAGGAGGTTGCTTTTTTGCACAACGGCCAGAAAATGGGGGGACGGCGAGACGTTACGCCTCCTTTAGCGCCTCGGCTTTCTAGAAGCAGGTTGGTATGCTAGGAATCTATCTAACACCCGGCGATCCCGAAGGATCTTCAAGAAAACCTGCTCAGCCCGCGCCCCAGGCAGCATCTAGAGCAGTCGAGGAGGTCGGGATGGTCGGACTGCAGGGGCGTGAAAGGGGCGGAGGGGTTCGCTCAAACCCAAACTGGGTCGTGAGGAAGCGATGGCGCTGTCACTGGACATGCATGACGCAGGATGCAGGATGCACGACGCCTCCGCCCCGGAGATGCCGCAACGCTGTCACGCAGGAACTTCGGATTAGATTCCCCGAGAATGCATACGAGCGAATACGAGCGAATCCACGCGTCGCTGTCTCTGAAATATAGCAACCTGCAGCCCTTGTATGGATGGCTCCATCGTAGGTGCGACACGGCTTGGATCACGCGCTCACCCTTCTTCAAGAGGTGATCGCCAGATGGAAAACTTCAGAACGCCGGATTCGCGCCAATGAGGCTGTCGTTCCGGTCCAAGCTTGGAGGAAACGGTAGATCCATACGGAACATTGCAGTCCGGACGAGGCGCATCTGCGGTGCCTGAAGCGTGCGACCCTCTACCGGACGAGAGCACAGGTCATGTCTCCTTCAAAGACCGAAGGGGACACATCAGTCCAGTCTACTTCATTCCAACAGAAAAGAATGGAGGCGATATCATGACTAATTGGCTGGCCAAGTCTCGGCTGGGAATGGCCCGTCCGATTCTCCCAAGGTCAGGAGGCGGGTTTACTCTTCTAAGGCTAAGGGCGCCATTTGATACGTCTCCTACCCCTAGATTGAACCAATAGGTTTGGTCCCTCTACGCCCGCTCTTCTCACAGGACCGAATTCGGAAGCCGCGGCCAACTGCTTTTCGCGCCTTTGACTTCGTAGGCGAGCTGGGAGGGAAGAAGACGAGTTCGTTTCACGGTATAAAGGTTCGGCTGCTCCCTGGCCTCCTCAAAGTTCAGCCACTCCTTCATCACACGCGTCCAGCACACGAACTTCGTAGTACGGAAACATGGCGGTCACTGCAGCTCCTGGTCTCCACAATGTTGGGTGAATGCCTCTAACAGCCCTCACCTTGCAGACCTTCGTGGAGAATACCAACTTTGACATTCAAGTGCCTTGCTTTAATGTGACGTCGACCGAGTTCTCTCCTCCAGCTACCACACCTTCATGCGGTAGTGTTCCTACTGCTGCCGAATCGTCAAGCGGTCGGTCCACTGGCGAAAGGGCCGACATTGCTATTGGAACCGTCGTGGGATCTCTCTCCATTGTGGGACTTGTAGCATTTTTTGCATCCGGGAGACGCAAGGCTCATCGCAACGCCACCGAAAAGCTTTCCTATAGTGCAAAAGCACCAGAGATCACATCTATACGATCGGAATATAGCAATCGACTGGCTCACATTGGGCCAGTGAATGCCATGATGTCAGTGAAGGCAATCATGATCGTGGGTATGAAGTAGAAGATACTGGGATGAGTAGAAGGAAACCTGTAGTTTCTACCAATGGGAAGCTAACTGGGTTGATGGTGCAGACTGTCCTTCTGTCATTGGCTATCTATACGCCTCGAGGCACATTATAACGATGATTGCCTCCTAGCAGTCTAACGAAAAGAACATTTGCGCCTAAACTTTTCGTAATGCAGTATCCGATCCATCTTTCATGATACACCAGCCGAACCCCCTGACACATCATCAGTTCTTGTGCATTGCCAGCAGCAAGTCAAATTGAGCTCCGGAGACTAGTTCCCACTCATAGTCTCCCGGTTCTATTCTCAGGCAGTATCTTCTGAGTCGCGAATCTGCGCCGTACAGTATAGTCACGGACCGTACCGTAAAAAGCCTCGACCCCACTCCCTTACTATCACCGGCTCCCTTGCAACACCTCAACCAACTTATCAACAAGCGCATGTGCCTTTCCGTTACACACCGATGCGCTCCTCTCCCTGCTCCAAATATCCCTACACGATTTCAAGGCCTCCAGCATAATACCCGCTGGCCCATCCTCCCGCCTAACCGCCATCGGCCCCTCCTCAACCACCAGCCCTCGCACAAGCTGACAACACACAGTCATAGCTGCAGTGAAGAACTCATACCGAAACAGTCCCGCAAACCAGGCAGTGGAGCTGTTCTGTGCGGGCTCACACCCATCGCCGTCGCAGAGACTCCGCTGCAGGGACAAGACTGCCAGGGCGCTCTCGAGGGAAGACAACCCTGAGTCAGGGTGCGCCGCTGCGGCGCAGGTTGTCGAGCCGAGTACGAAGCGCGAGTGTAGAGCTAGGAGAGTCTGCCGGAAAAAGATGTCGAGGGTACATGCTTCCAGATCGATGGAGGTGGAGGAGGGCCAGTCGGTATCGGTGCGGAAGACTGGTGGTCGAAGACCGACGCCAGAGGAGCGGATGAGGTTTCGAAGGGCTTCGTCGACTTGGACGACTTGTGTGTACGTGGCGGGATCGTCGGTATCTCCGGTGGCCAGGTCAATTGCTTGGATCAGGAGCGGGACCGCTGTGCCGAAGGTGCTCTCAAGAAGCGTGGGTTCGGAGTCGGCCGATACTGGCGACGATGTCCAGCTATGGTTCTCTATTGCCGAGGAAGGGGTGGTGTTGTTGAATGAGGGCGAGGGAGTGCCTTTCGATAGACAGGCAACGTCGCAGGGACGCAACAGGAGAGGCATGCCACAGATGAGCGATTGACGCATCTCCAGAAACACAACTGATGCCCAGAGCCGTCGACGCATTCTTCGCTCATGGCAGGACCACAATTCCACAATAGGAAGGCGGTCGGTGTGCAACCCTATGCCCATGGCCAGTCTAATGATCATCCCAGTAAGCGGCCAGCACGTATCCGACTGGTGACAGGACATGGTGTAGACCTGCTTAGAGATTACCATCAAGCAGAGCGTCCTGATGTTTGTCAGTGTCGGTTGGAATAAGAACGGGGTGCGTCGGAGACACATCTCTGCCCCTGTTAAGAGACGGTTTGGCAAGTCTGAGTATCCGTTCGATTTAGTTGCCTGGGCAATGAATTCATGGGCCTGGCATCCTAGAGAGATGATCATGAAGTACTGGGCTAGCCAACCGTCGTCGGGTCGAGGCTTGGCGGATCCTCGTTTCCAGCTCCAGAAATCTCGCACCTCTGTCTCGAACGCATCAGTGTCTAGGAGGTGGTACGTCTTCTCGATCGTGTCCATGTAATGGGCTATAAATGCTTCCAGAGTAGACCGCGGTGGTAGGTTATTTAGAAGAAGCGTGATGGATTGGTGAGAGTTGTCATGGTCGCTGAAGGGATAGTTGATCGAGAGCACAACGGGAGCCCCTGCCGAACTATGGGGATGCGGGTCGCCGTTCGACAAATCTCCTGTGTGCTCCCCGGGAGTTCTGTGCAGAAGCTCCTCGATCTAATATGGCGGAATTAGTTCCCGGATTCCTTGACTGCAAGACGGTAACAATTGGCATGTTACGCACTGACTCACCTCGTGGAGTAAATTCTTCCAGTGTGTGCCATTATGGAACCGTTGATCCCAGTAGTTGTCAACAAAGTATGTGGCGACACCGCCAAGTGCGTTCGAATTGTTGAGATGGACCGGATGGGTGTTGGAGAACCCCGAGATACTTAAATCGGAATAGACACACTCCAATTTTCTGTGGTTGTTTGCGCAGCGAGTGCATGGTACGCCTCGGTCACACCGTACCTTGAGCTTCCTGCATCGAAGACAGGAGAGAATAGCACGTTCTCGTTTGGCGACTGAATTGGGCCGCATTCCATCAGGGCTTTTCCTCTCCGGACGCGATCGCTGTTGAAGCATAAATGTGGCCTGGAAGGGAACCTGGGCGCGGTCATTGTCACCCAACCGCCTCTTCTTCGCAGAATGTCGTGGGTTCCCAGGTTGAGCCTCCGAAACGACCAATTCGACTGAGGACTCGCTTCTGGGGGATATGCCGGTAAAAGGCGTGCCCCCAAAAGCGTACACGCAGTCGACATCGGCGACGATGCACCTCTTACATCGCGGTCTGGCCCTACTGCAGCGGACTTTGAAGTTGCGGCATCTCTGACACGACCTGATTGGCCGACTACGAGATGAAGCACCATCCTCCGTCATGGTCTGTAAATCTAGAGGGAGAGGATGGCGTGGGAATTCATCGGCCGATAGGAATGTGGTTTTATGTCATTATATCCGACCTCGTAATCCAGCCGATTAACTGGGGCGGCCCGATATCAGCGAGGCTGTTCGAGGCTGGCATTTAATGTGAGTCGGGGCACATTCGATGGGATCTTACTAACTAAGTATGAGACAGAGCTCTAGGAGATCGAACTTATTCACCGTGATTCGAGAGCCAAACAGCCAAGTGTGACCGGCTTTGATGTCCTAGACGAAGTCATCGGCCGAGAAAAGCGGGGCCTAAATCCGATCCATTCATCGGTCCGACCCTCTGTGATCAAGGATTATCAGGTCCACAATGGGTCTCATATATCAAGGATGCCGTATTAGATCGTCCTGTACCTCGCCAACGCTCAGGTCTGAGAGATAATGCAGCCAAACCAAGGGCTCTCAAGGGGCTCTCCGGCATTCTACTTTATCAGATCGGCTCCGGTCGGCCGATACCGAATCTTGCTGGTGCCGTCAGCAGGGAAATATGTAGAGATGCTGTAGAGACAGTATATAAATAGTCCCTATAGACCGGAGTCTGAGAAAAAACAAGAGTAATATCCTTCTTCATTTCAATCATATTCAACCAACCCTCATTCTCTCACATGTCGGATAGCAAACCCAGCACTTGCCCACCTCGATCTCGAGTGGCAGTTCGCTACCAGGAGATCCTGAAGGAGCGAGAGTCTAATCCGGATCGAATCACGTATGGGGGGGAGGATTTGAAGGACCTTGATGCAGGTAGATACCCTGATCATATCTTGCCAAAGGGCATCCTGTCTTGCTGAAACTCGTGCGTCTCGTAGCTCTTGTCGTTCTCTCCACGGAAGCTGGAGAAAGCCCCCGAGTACGTTCAGAAACATAATCCGTGTCTTGAAAAGGGACACGGGTAGCTAACCGGAAGGCAGAGTTGGACGGCGGAGAAGAAATGGATTGTCACGGTTATGGTCGGGCTGTACTGCTTCTTGGCCCCATTCACCAGTAATCCCCCAGTACATCCCCAATTTCCAATCCATTCCATTCTACGTGTGGTCCTCTAGCTAACTTCATCCTCCAACAAGGCACTATCTTTGCCCCATCCCTCCCAGCCATGATGGCCGATGTTGGCGAAACCAACCCCATCCGGGGAGCTCTCCAAGTCGCCGTCTTCCTTCTTGCCTTCGCTGTCGCGCCCATCTTCCTCGCCCCGCTGAGCGAATTCTTCGGTCGAACCATTGTCCTTCGGACAGGAAATGTCGTGTTCTGCGCCTTTTGCATCGGAGCAGGTTTTTCGCAGACGGTATAGCACCCGTTTCTGAGTCCAGCTATGCCATTACCCCATATCGGGGATTTGAAACATATTGCTGATTTGTGGGAATCAGACTGCCCAGCTCGCTGTCTGTAGATTTTTCTCGGGAGCGGGTGGGTCGGCGTCGCTTGCGGTCCTTGGTGGGGTCCTCACGGATATTTGGGACCTGAGAACCAGGGCAAAGGCTTCCGCAGCCATTGGCACGGCAGTGTAGGTTCTAAGCCAGTGTTCCTCACGTTGACTGACCTATTCCGCTGACCTATCATAGTATGCTGGGGCCCATACTAGGGCCTGTCTGCGGTGGGTGGATGTCCGAGCGAGCTTCTTGGAGGTGGACGTGCTGGGTTCCGGTAAGCTACTAGTCTTGCAATGCGTTCGCGATCCTCGACTAATCGACCTGATCCATTGGACTAGGCAATCGTTTCTATAGTGCTGGAAGTTGGTGCGCAGTTTACTCTCAAGGAGTCTCACGTCCCTATCCTACTCAGTCGCAGATTGGCTAAGGAACAAAATCAACGGCCGGACGACCAGCTCTACACAGTGCTCACGTTGAACTCTGAAGAACCGGACAGGCATCCGGCCACCTCATTGATAGGATCTGCTATTAGGCCAGGTCAGTTGCTCATGTTCTTAGCCCCCTTCATTCGCTTCTGCTGCTGACCTACCAGTTATGTATCTCATTCTCGATCCGGCTCTCATGCTATTGTCTCTCTATTACGCCTTCGTGTTTGGAGTACTATACCTCGTCATTGTCACGGTACATCTCCCTATTTGTTATTGACCCCTCTGACACCAACTATGTGCTCAAAAATTCGCAGTTCCACATTGTCCTGGGCGACGGTTACGGCCACTCCGAGGGCATCATCGGCGTCGACCTTCTTTCCGTAGGTGTTGGTGCCCTAATCGGTATGCTAGTGACCGCCAAAGTGCTGGATATCATTTACAAGAGGCAAGTCCAAGGAGACTACAAGCCCGAGTCCAGGTATTAGATCCCCGGTGATGCCACTCTCATGTAACAGCGACTCACATAAAGCTGGCTGCCAGATTATTGAGTGCCTTCCCGGGAGCCTTGCTGGTGGCGGTCGGACTTTTCATATATGGATTTAGTGCTCTGAAGACGCATTTCATCGTGGTCCGTTTATTAATCCAACCCATGCTTACCATCCTTATTTCTAATCTTCATTAGCCCCTGTTAGGCATGGCTATATTCAGCATTGGAGTCACGAACACATATGTAAGTTCACACTGGCTCTTAATGCGACTTCTAGGCGGGTCAGTAACCTTGTATTTATATAGCTGGCGATTCAGCTGTACATCATCGACAGCTTTGACTTCCCGGCCTCTGCTTTAGCTGGACGTAAGTTAGAATCAATAACAACACCCTAGTCTTTTAGGCCGCTCTAACACGGACAACCCTCCCATAGTTTCCGTGCTTCGATGCTTATTCGCGGGTGGTACGTATGATTAACCAGATCCTCCCCTATATATCACTCGATAATTCCAGAGGGCTAACCTCAATATTTAGTCTTCCCGTTATTCGGTGATCAACTGTTTGATACTCTTGGCATTGGTTGGGGCGTTGGTATGCTAGCATTTCTATCAATCGGACTAGGCCTCCCCTTCTTACCGATCGTAAGTCCTTTATCATGAAATAATGTTCGAACTCATTACTAACTTTTCTCTTAAGATGTATGCCCACGGATTGCGCCTTAGGAATATAGGAAAGCGAAATAGACAGCGGTTTGGCTGGGCCATGTAAGCAGCAAGGTTGGAAGGGCCTTAGGAATATTTAGTCCTAAACGCCTTAACCGTGCCCCATGACCGCCCCACACCTCCGGTGTAGTACTATGTAGGTGTTCCTGTCACAGAATATCTGTGTTTTCATTGGTGCATCTGTCAGAGATTAGGCTTTCAGGACATCTCTATTTTTCGGGATCCGCCGGTCTCTCTACCAAGCCCCCATTTCTTAGTCGTATTTAGGTGGTCTAGCCCCCATGGTTCCCCCATGGTTCCCCCTTGGTTCCCACGTGGAGGAGCATCCCACACCCCACGATATCACCAACGCTTCTTTCTTTGCTTCTTCGCTCGTTTTGAGGAAACCAAGGTCCCCACGACCATCAATTGTATACAGAACATATAAGATGAGCGTATTCCTGTAGTGTGTACGCTCATTAAGGATCAACTTCAATCTATCTATATTTTTGGCATCTATCGGTGCTTTCTCATTGTATCGCTGTACGGTCATGGCCCAGTTGCTTTGACGAAAGCAGCCACAGTGCAGTCTACGTAAACCGACGATCAAGATGGCAGCAAACTATCTGATTGAAAGGAACGTATAAGATAGTAAAGCTGTGCCTTCGTCGGTGCTGGTGATTTCCAGATTTTGGATACTTCAACCATTGCCTGAAAGCCACCCCCAGCGGTGCACTCGAAACGTCAGGTCCAAATGATCATCGTGTGTCTTAGGTGACTCTTCCGATTACCAGTAATTGATAAGATCTCAACAGAATCAGAAAGAGGTGCGTGGTTAAAGGCAGAAGGCAAGCACAGTGTTGTGTTCTAATAAGGTCAGGTCCAATGTAAAAGGATCCATGGTTTCTGGCACACTGGGGGCCGACTTCAGGACGTCGGAGGGTGATTTGATATCGAAGATCGAAAAAAGTGGTTTCAATCCAAGGTTAAAATCGTGTCGTTGAGGAAGCCAAGTACAGGTATGTCCATTAATTATGTTGGAGTCGTGGTGCTGTGGTCGCTGTCATCACCTTCCCAATTCCATCGGGACCAATTCCTCCATTATCAACTCCCTCGTTACCCCTTCACTCGTTCATTCATTGGTTACTCATTAGCTCTTCATACATTCACCACTTCTTGCCATTCACTCTTCTACTATTAGTCTTTCTACTCTTCATCATAGCCCACACTGCCTCCCTTCCTTCCTTTAAATTTCTACACTCCGGAAGATCTTTCAGGTCAGCTCTCCTCTAAACTTCATATCCCTCTACCTCTCAACCATCTCTCAACCATCTCTCAGCCACTGGCTATTTCAATATCGATTCTCCGCATTCCCTATATCACCACCCCCATGCCTACCATACATAGCTTCCGGGTGTGCAAGACAACCGGCTTCTGTGACAAGCACGCGGTATATTGCGACAAGCACAAAAGGTCTGGTATTATACACTGGACACTACGGGAGAGCCTAAACGTTGCAAACCATGCAGCAGGGGCAACCAGTACCGAAGTCGAAGACCTAAAAGCCAGAGGCACCCAGGAACCCCAAGGGCACCAAGGACACCAAGGACACAAAAGCTTAGATACTGAGGTTGATAGCTAACGCAAATAGCAGGGACTTTAGTATGAAGAGCACAGTCGAGGCATATTGGATGATCAACTGCTTGACGGGTATAAAAAGCTTACTGAAGTGGGATATAATATTATATGGAATGGAAACACACCCCAGACGGTACTTTAAAACCCCTGATAATTTCCTTCTCTGCTAAATTAGGTATATAGAGACATTATCCTTCGATTGCTGAACCAAGACGCTTCTCTTCCGCAACTAGAGAATGAGGAGGCCGGCTCTGACTGCCTCATAGTAGCTCTATAATCCTCGTTCCCAGGGTGCTGGTATATAACACTAGATAAATGGCTGAGGAGTTCGATGACGGGATTACTTTATTTCTACCGAAGAAATTGGTGAAGACTGCCAGCACGATGCCCCCTCCCTTCATTGCAATGACCCGGATCGACGACGAGCCTCTTAGCAGCGTTTAGATGATTCACAAGGGGGAAGTCTGTCTTCTGCAAATATTAGGTTGATCAAGCGGTTTGCTATTAGGGTTCAAAAGCGTCGTTTTCAGTAAGAACAAAAATCTAACTTCCTTGCCAACGGAACGTTTCATATCTCTGTCAACAGTGATGCGCCAGTGATTTGATTTGTTGCTGCGGCATGATAGGGGGACTGGCTAGAAGCGCAAAAAAGAACCAAAAATTATCGAGCTAGGCTAACTATAGATACGGATATCCCGCTTTCTTGTTCCTCGGTATTGAGTAGGGCTGGACACGAATAAGGATTTTGGCTATTCGTATTCGACTTTTCCTCTTGAACGATTATTCTATTCGTATTCGACTAAGTTTTGAGACGTTTTATTCGTATTATTCGCGAATATTCGTAAATAATGCCAAGACTTATTCGACAAAAGTCGAGCCAATGAATGAATGCCCAGCAGTCGCGACTTTTGTTTACCCGAACACGATCTGGAGGATTTGAGCTCTAAGAGATACAAAGCATATCAATAGCGTCGAATTGATCACTCCTGACGATTCAGCAAGCCAAGTGACCCCAGCGCAAAGCTCTCTGTCGACCATCTCTCCGATGCGAGATACATGGAAATAGCTTCAGAGATAGACGAATAATTACGAATAATTACGAATAATGCGAATATTATTCGTACGAATATTAGTAAGCGGAAATTCTAAATTTTATTCGTATTCGACTACGAATATTCGCGTCCAGCCCTAGTATTGAGAATCGACAAGGCATTTATTTCTTTGGTGAATGCTTGTCACCAACTCCTAAAGCCACCAAGCCTGCTGGGGGTGAGCTACGATGCTGCCTGGACCAACTAGTTCTTCAGTAAAGCATGTGGAGTCTCCCTTGATTAAGGTCAAAGCCAGAATCCGATTTACTGATATTTCAAATGGCATTTACTAACTGCCGAGCTGCGTGCCCTAATTCCAAACCTGGATATACTCGGTTCCCGGGAGGCTAAACCCTCTGTTTTGTGGAGATAGGGCGAGCAATATATTTAATATCGAAACTTCATGGCATGAAATTTGTGGCTTCCCCGCCAGACTCTTCAAAGGACTTCCTGAACTCTTGGGCTAATTCTAGACGGTCCTTTATTTCTGCTGCCCATTAATCGGAAGTATTAGGATCTTGGGTGTTTTGTAATGAGTCTCACCCAATTTCCACGATGCTTGAACCCGGCGAGATGCAGTCTATCTAGATGGAGCACTCGAATGTGACGCATCCCGTATTTACATGCCGATAAGTTTGATATTGCTTCAGTTCTACTTTGCCTACTTCAGTATTTAAGTCCTCTGTTGCCTGTTCCATTGCTACGTTGTCACAATCCAGCGTTCAAGCTCGAATTTACCAGCATTCTCTCAGTCGTTAGTGGCAAGAACTCCGTACTTATGGCGTCGTTTCATCAATCCTGGAGCTTCGTGCTCTCACTTCTCTTCGCTGCCACGGCGTACGCGGCGTCCTTACAACAAGTGACGAACTTTGGGGAGAACCCTAGCAATGCATTGATGAACATTTGGGTTCCTGACAAACTTGCTCCGAATCCTGCTATACTTGTCGCAGTAAGAAGTGTCAACCACTCTAGTCATCTCAAACTAACGTCTTCGAGCTGCATGGCTGTATGCAGACAGCGCAGGCATACTACAGCAGCACAAAAGAGTATACGCAAGCTGCTGACCAGCGAGGGTTTATCGTCATCTATCCGGGAGCGAATAATCGAGAACGATGCCATGACGTTGCCACGACGGCCAGTTTGACGCACAATGGCGGAAGCGACAGCTTGGCCTATGTCAACATGGTCAAGTACGCTATTCAAAAGTACAACGCCGATCCGGAGAGGGTGTTCGCATCTGGTTCGTCTTCAGGGGGAATGATGACGAACGTCCTCTGCGCCGTGTACCCGGATGTCTTTGCCGGCGGAGCACCCATATCCGGCGTACCTGCTGGATGCTTAGCAGGTTCGCCAGGGTCTGGCCCTTTGTCCGCTGATCCAGACTGTGCAGCGGGGAAGATCATCAAAACGCCGCAGCAGTGGGGTGATCAGGTTAGATCCTTTTACCCGGGATATAATGGGACGTATCCCCGGGTGCAAGTGTGGCATGGGACTAGCGATCGACTGGTGACATATCCGAATTTAGAGGAGACATTGAAGCAGTGGAGTAACATTCACGGGGTTCAGCTTACGGAGCAAGTTCCTAACACACCACAACGGTCGTACACCAAGCTGATATATGGCGATGGAACCAAGTTGGTCGGTTACAGCGCTCAGGGGGTAGGACACACTGTTCCTGTCCATCCTGTGCAAATCCTTGAATTCTTTGGATTGTAAAATATGCCTTGAATTCATAATTGGGGAACGCTCCCGATTGCATGAGATCATCAAATTGAGAATGGGTATCTTAACTGAACAATGCGATGGCTTTTGAACCCCTGTGAACATTCTCAGTTGCTTTCGAGGCCGTCCAAGACATTAGAAAATATCATAACTTTTAAGTGACGGATACGACATCAATGAATGATAAAGATCCTCTATCGCCAGCATAAGTCGATCCTTCTCTTCGCCAAATGATCCCGTGGTTACTTCAACGTTCACCCATTTTCTACCCTGCAACGTGTAAGCTTTGTTGCCTTCATTCCTCCAACAGGATTTCAGGTGACGGCCAATCTGATCCCCACAGTAGCTTCTGATAGCAAGGAAGTAGTTGTCCACCTTCGCTCGCTTCAGATTGATCATCGAGCCGATGACCTCCTCTTGCCCCAGAAGGACCTTAGCAATGTCAAGAAAGACAGACACCAGGTCCCATATTGCATGGGTTGAAGCTGTGATGACATTCTGTCGCCTTTGCAGGTAATCTAGCGGTGCTAGGGTGGAAATGATAACCCTGGCATGTAGCTCGAGACTGCGAAGCACAGAAACCTCTCGAAGGATCGAGCAATCTCGCATCAGAGCCATCATTGCGGTTTGGATGGTCGTGAGGATACTAGTGATCAATTGAACGCCGGATTTCCTGCTCTCCGAGTTGCAGACATTTAATCGAGTCAACAAGCCTTGGAATAGGAGAGACGCTGCTTCTAGCATCGGTGTCGCAAGGATGGACGGACTTGGACTCCCCAAGGAGACTTCGATGTATGGAGGAAAGATGGAGTAGACGAACAGACTCAGGAGAGTTGGGGTGGTTTTGTCGATTTCGCCGTGGCCATCTAACGTTGCTTTAACTAGCTGGATGACGAGCAAGGATCGAGTCTCCTCGGGAGCAGTTGGGTCTATAAGGTTTAAGACGAAAGACACGAGCTCCTTTGCTGTGCGTATATCCGTGACAGCGAGACCCAGTGACATAATCTTTGCCGCCACGTAAGCAGGATCGGAATCAGGCTGAGGGAAGGCTGGGTTGTTTGTGAAGAACTGATCGAATGGCAGGATCACATCAACATACTGCTGCCAGTTAAGCAGAAGAGTTTGGATGAACTCCACGTATCGTCCCCTGTTGGGCAGAGGAGTTGGACCAGTCGTGCCATAGGGATGCAGCTCAAAAGAATAGGATTTCATGGCAGTCAGAAGCGGCTGCAACATGCTGACGTATTCCTTCTGCACGTCTGGGAAACTGCCTGATCGTTTGCTGTGATCGTAGTGTTTCCGCATGTTGGAAAAGACGGACGATATGATGGCCATGCGCCTTTCCTTCAATTCTGCGGGCGAAATTTCGAATGAATCGCGCTGCGGATTCCTGCAAACAGGAAGGTTGTCCACGAGTGTATCATCCAGTGCCACGTTCAGAATGGCCGTCGTGAAAATGTTCTGGTATTTCACCAGTGCTTCTCGCTCAGCCAAGGACACCAACCATGCCGTAAGGAAAAATTCTCGGTGTTCCGTATATGCGGCGGGATATAGAAAGATGATCTTTGCGAGGAGTAGCGGGCCAAACCTTCGTTTTGGAGACTTGTCTGCGAGCAAAGAGAAAGAACCGGGGTTGTATGAATTGATATAGTATGACCAGTCATGAATACCGAGCGAAACAGTGCTCGAGGCAAGGAGTACCCAAACTTCCACAAGGTAAGCAACGAATTCATCCTCTGGTGGCAAGTCGGCCCCGAAACTGTCCGAGAGAAGTCGTGCGAGGGAGTTTTCGATTCGTTGAAGGACGACAATCTCGACATTCTCGCACAAACTTGGAGGATTCTGCCTTGGAATCGCGGAACGGTCGGCTTGAGAGCTCATGATCGTGTTCTGAGTCGCATCTGTGCCTTGGGATTGCGTAGATTCGGTGCGCTGCCGGTTAATCAGTTCCACGAATGCGTATACAACACGTAGTGTCTCCATCAATGTTGCCCTAGGGACATAGGTAGTGGACCGACACAAGGGGAATACCAAGTCGAACACAGACGAGTCCAGAAGAGGAGCAATATCAGCCGGTTCTTTGCCGCATATTGCAGCGTCTCTCAGTCCAACCATTGCATTCGTGAGAACGGAGCAAACTGTGGTTTGGTTGCTAATGATAGTGGCTCTTAGCACTGCTTCGGAAACCATGCCTTCGTGGCTACCCTGGCTATCATCATAGACCGATTCTGCCTCAGTCCGAGCAAGGTGATATTGAGACACCATTGCGGAGACAATCGATTCGAAGCGAGTTGCTAACTCTTTCAAGCAGATGACCTCGCTACGCTGCTCAAGCAGTCCACGAGCAATTCTTGCCCAAGTGCGTACATTGACTTGGCATGCCTGAATATGCGAACTCGAAAAGTCCACCAGCTGCCAAATCCAGTCTAATTTCAGCCGATACCCAGTTGGCGAGCACAGATATAATGTGCATAGCAAGTCATGATGGTTTCTCAAAGCGTCCAGATCGCTCTGCAGCATGGCCTTTTCCTTGGGGTATTCTCGGCCGTGGTTGGGGATGAACCTGTAGACGATGTTCAGGACTTTCTTCGGCTCCAGATTGGCTGTCAGCCAGTGTGTATTGAACCACAACATTTTGAGAAAAATGTGGAAAGACTTGTCGTCCAAGGAAGGTTTGAGTTCGTATGTCTGAAGACGGTCGTCCAGAAACCTCGGAGACGAGTGCCCATCCTCCTTTCGAAGGAATGAAAGACCCCTCTTAGCGAAGAAATCGAAAATCATCCCGAGGATCAACTCGCAACGATGCCAACCCCACTGTGTTAGGAGTACAAGGCATCGTGAAAGAACGGCTCGCACGTATTCATTGAGAGTGGTTCCGACCTTTTGAGAGGTTGGTGGATAAAGTTCAATCAATCGTCCTAGGAGCAATTTGACAAGACCCCAGTTGTTCGCTCCGGAATGCTGACCTGGAGTTCGAGGTATTCCACCACTGTCAAACTGCACCAACGGGAGCAGGGTGAACATGCTATACCAGAGCCTATCAAACTCGGCCACGTTGGTAATGGACGATGGGGTGCAGTCAACTGCCAAGTTGAATTGAGACCAGAACATGTCCTGATTCGCATCTTTTTCCGAGAGTGGTCGATGGTAGACCCAATAAAGGACGACTACGGCTTCAATGGCGGCCTGGTCGTTCCGGATGCCCGCTTCTCTCGATTCCCGTCGCTTGCTATCCTCGAGAAAAGCGCGGATCTGCGGCATGCTACACCGAATAATAAGAGAGAACGATGCTTTCGTGACCTCGTCTCTCAGGAGCTTCAGATCTTGTGTTGGCTGTCGAGCAAGTTCTCCGGACGAACAGGCAAAGACACTAATATGTAGTAAAATAATCGTGTATGTAATAGCTCGCAGGAGGGCCGTCACGAAGATTGAGAGGCTATTCGGTGTGGACGCTGCTTCGCGTATGACTTCGAGGAAGGGCTTCAATGAATATTGGAGCTTCGAAGAGAAGTTTTCCCGGTCTATCGGGTCGACGAAGGTTAGAAAAGAAGCGAAATGCTTGATGAGGCTACGCAGGACCAGTATAACCTCTGACATTGGCGTTGCTGGATCATCGCATTGTGATGCAGATTGAACCAGCGTTCCACAACGTTGGAAGATGTCCGTCAATTGCGACGATGTCTCTTCATTCCAAGGGCCAAAGTGGAACTCCTGCGATGCGAATCGGATTGTCATCGTGCCTCGTCGGTGGTCGAAATCACGGCTTCTGGCATCCAAAGCAAGACGCAGATCTCCACTGCCGATGAACGTGGAATCATGAAAGTACGTGTCAGAGGGAAGTAAAGACATGTCAAAGGTAACCGGGTATCGAGCTCCATAAGGCTGAAGACCATAAAGGGAATTGGTGTCATCTTGTGATCGTGTGTATTGGTCCTCGACAATTGAATCCACCGGCAAGGGCTCACTTGGCTGGCGGTACTCCCGTAGATCTACTTCCACTCGGCTTGGGGTAACCTTTCGCCGTCGGGGTCGAGAGATATTTGGTGAAGGGTGGGGTGTCACACCTGGCTCCGAATTGGTCTCTCTCACTATGATAGTTGAAATCGGCGGGCCATGTCGATGTGAGGAATTGAAGCCAAGTGTTCGGGTTTGAAGATGGAGGCCAATTCTGTTCCTCTGTTCAGCATCTTTTGATCTCAGGAACTGAGTATTGACTCTCTGCAACCCTTTCTGGAATGCAGTCGACTGGTGACTATAATTGTACTCTGATTCGACGGCCTCAAGCTGGGCATTGCGATACTTTGAGCGAGCAATTGGCTTGTGCGACCGATTTTGGAGAGTGGTACTCCTCCTCTTCTGTTTCGGACTAGCTTCTTCTGGCTCATCGGCATTTAACTGCTCGGTTGAGGGAGGATTGGAAAGGGGATACTCCGGGAGTAAGAGTTGTCGATGCCCGGACTTTAATCGCGGACGTTTGGAACCTTCATGGGATTGTGGCCCAAAAGGTATTGGAGAAGGAAGCTTGGATTGTCGCTGGAATGGAGCCCTCGTTGCTAGGTGACCAGGAGTAGCCCCAGAGGGCATGCGGCCTGGAAGGGGCCTATGAGATATGGAACGGGTACGCCACCTGGTTAGTGTATCCTGGGCATCGGCTGTATCAGTGGCGTTCTGTAAGCGAATGTGCTTTGAGCCTGGTGAATGCCTTCCATGGTCCGGTCGTTTCTTGGCTTCTCGGAGGGACAGGCGTAGAAAGTGTGGAATTTCACCGGTGCTGTTCATCATTTCAGTCGGCTCAACGTCAAGGATGCTCAGCTGCACAGATTTACTTGGGCGCCGTGGTTGAGGCATTCTGTGTTTATCAGCATTGCGTCGCTTTGGTTGATTGGTCGCATAGTTATTGGACTCGCGAATAAGTCCACGTGGAGACCGAACAGGCCTGGAGAACGCTTCCGTAATTTTGGGCTGATGAGACATGCGGTTGTTCCATGCTGAAGGTGCGTCACGGATGGGCTCTTCATAGAAGAACGAGTCGTCATGGGGTTCATTCTCGAGATCATCAAACGTCTCGGTATCATCGGCGGCAGGAAGAGGTTGTTCTTTGCTGCCAGTAGGAGTAGGATTGGTTCTGATCGGCGGAGTATTGTTTCTCGAAGACGTGGCAATGGACGATTCGGAGTCGCTGAAGAGGGTGAGTTGCGCGTCTTGAGCCTCGCTTCGAAAAGGACTCCGATTGACTCGGACCGCAATCCCCTTCCCGGGCCCAGGTCTCTGCGTAGACTTTAGATGCAAATCCTGCTTTGATTTCTGTCGGCTATCCTGCGCCTGTCGATCCAGCCTAACCCAGGAAGCTGGAAGGACACCTTTGATTCTTCGTGTGACTTGCCGTAACTGACTATGATCTTCCGATTCATTGCCGGGCAAAGACTGTTCTGCGGAGGCTGATTTGTCTGAGTCATCGTCCGAAGAGATGGCCAACAAAGGGGTCTGCGCGGCTTCCCGTCGACCATCGATTTGGTCGGCACCCTGAGCAACGGACCGATGGTGGCTTTTCGCCCTCGTGGATGTGGGATGGGGAACAGCTCCCGCAGGCTTCTTGGCAGTCGGTGTGGGTATACCATTCTGAAACCCCTTCGGCATACGAAATCGCGGGGCTTCAGCAGGACTAGCACTCCGGGCGGAAGGCGATGAATCGGGAATATCGAATATATCTTGTGGAGTTGACGGGCTAGGTCCGGGTCGGGAGTTCGCTTCTGAACGATTCCTCCTGCGGGTGGAGGAGGTGGCAAGCTTTAGACGCTTGTTGCCGTTCCTTCGGACCACAATGCTCAAGTCAGGTACGGATTCTTCATCGCTTTCAATGACCTTGGGTGTGGTAGGTTCGGTCCGGCCGGAGTCTGGTAGAGGGGAGGCGCGGATAGGTGAGCTCCGGCACTCCTCACCATTCTCACCGTATTCTCGTTCAGAAGATTGCGTTTCGGTATTTTGGGGTTCGATGGCCGCATTCTCCTTGTGCCGGTGAGCATCGTAGGCTCTCCGCGCTGCTGGGCCAAGCTCGGCGATTGGGATCCCAGAATTCTTAATTCGACGATTGAACTCCAGATATTCTGAAGTGTAAGGGAATAGTTGTCTATCCTTTCTTGTCCTTAGATTCCTGGTGAAGAGGCGTATGTCTGGGCCGCTCTCTGAAGTTTGGTGTAAAGTATTGGAGTTGAGGGGAGCTCGAGGAGGTGTTGATGGGCCAGGATGTAGATTCGTAAATGGAGAGGTATCCGGCGTTTGAGAAAGAACGGTTAATGCTGATGAAGCCGTAGTGAGTGTGCTCTTCTGTGAGCAATGATCCTCTCCTGACCCTCGAACTCCTCTGTCACTGTGGATGGAAGGTGTTCCAGGGGGGTTTGGGCTTCGTGTCGGCCCATGGGGGACGGGGTCATGATGGTCATCTTTCTCCAGTCCAACAAGTAATTGTGAGCCATGGGAATCTATGGCTAATCCAGAAATCGGATTCCTGCTTTCGTCTAGACTGTCGTCCTCCTCTTCCGAGTCAGGAACTATTCCCGTGATCTCCCACCGTCTCATTAGAGTGTGTGTATTCGTGGAGAATATTTCATGGTGAACTCAAAAGGACCTAAGTTCCAAATAATGTTGGAGGCGGCAGGCTGCGAAGAGATTGAAGATATGGCCGTGCGTTGCGTATTATGAATTCGACAATTCGTGATGTTCATTCGACGTTCGTAGTTGGATGCCTCGATCCGATCGGATGGATGGCAGACGCGTCCAGACGCGTCGAGCTAAAAGTGGGGCAATTGACTGAAGGCACGTGATTCAGGATCCCATCGCTGGACATTCTGTTAATATTGCTCAGATTTCAGGGCATCCTCAAGACTCAAGACGTCAACTTCATCGGGACCTGGCATTATCGCGGCATTGACTTTTAATGGCTCTTCGCATTTGACATTGACTGCGTTCTACGAATCGATTGTTACTCGTGCCACCGTCATTCAGTGTCTGGACGGAGGGGACTGCAAGATGAGTCGAGCGGGAGGATTCATTTCATTTGCTGCTGCATTGGTTGCAGGCGTGGCTGGCGGTACGGCATTGGGAATCTCCTTGCGGACCATATACTGACCAGATTTGTAGGAGTGTACACCTTCGAGCCAATGTTTAACAAGCGTTCACTGAGGAGCCAAGATACCAATGCGACCCCATCCACTTCCGCTGTGCAGTCGCCGCAAGCATTGCCAAACACGGTGACCTCTGGTGGGGAGAAGGCTGGAAGTCAGGAAGATGGACAAATGGAGCTTGCGTCGAAGACAAGATGACCCATCTTCATGCAAGGTACCTTTATGGAGTTAATCGCCTGGACTGGGAGCCAGCCTACTCGACGGTGCATTGTGCTCCATGTTGGACTTCTAGCACGACCCTGCCGATGCACAATGTCACAGAAGATGTCCGATGGGGATGATACATCAGTATTGGTGGGTCCCTTAATGAGGGAGGGCGAAATTCGAATACGATATTACCACTCTCATGGACCGCCCTCGCCGAATTCGCATTTATGCCAATGAATTACTCTCTCCGAGCCTTCTATCTTGTAGCAGTAGGAGGGGAATTGGGGATCTATCTACGTTGTGTACAACGACAGGCTTCCTTTGTCCATACCGCCACCAACCCCGCGGCGACGGCACATCGAGATGGGCGGTCAGCTTGGATTAGCTACATCCAAGTGTTCTTGGGTCAACGGAAAGATGACGACCTCAATTTGACTGGATCATGCCATATGATGAACTCATTTCTTCAAAATGCCCCCCCGATTACTCTCTACTTTTGGTACTTGAAGTTTGCTACATGTATCCTATCGACCCAGTCTAATCCTGCTAGAGAACAGCGACGGTAGGCATTTCAAGGGGCATGTCACGGCCGGTTTTATATCTGCGCGGACCCAGTCACGCCAGAAATAAATCTTGCCCTGAATGTGGACTCAGGTATTATAACATCAGTGGTTGTGGCGTTTGGGGTACAGTTAGGTCTATTGGCACAGATGAGATCCTAAATCAAAGTCTATTGGATATCAACCATTCCGTCCGACCTGTCCCGAGCATGTCCTTGCATCCCTTGACGTACTCATAGCACGCCAGTCGCCACATGTAAATGCGGTGCTAATGTTCTTCCCAAAATACCACAGATCCTATGATCTAGGCGCATCTAATCCACCCCCGAGCTCGACATCACCAGGGAGCCGACATTACCCACAGCATTCTATCAAATGTCCTTGTGTCATCGCCCTGAGAAAACCTCCCCTCTGCCGAGTACTCCAAACACTCCTCCAGAGGATGATCCGCCTCTAGAATCGTTGACCGGCCGTCTCGCCACCTTGCCTTGGGTTCTCACGCCGGAGACGATGGTATCCAGATTCGTTTCCACCACGACACCCCCAACGATCATCTCGCCCAGAGCTGCGTGAAGGGTCTCGAAATTGAAGATCAAGTCCAACTCGCAGACATTCTCGAATAGTCGATCCAATGATTCGACGAAGACTTGAATGAGGTCAAGAAGTGCTAGCGGGCTCTCGGTCGAAGTGGATATCAGGATGAAGTATAGCGTGGCATAGTGTCGATACGTCACAAGAGACGGGGTATCGGTATGTATCGGCTGTGGCTGACTCGACTTTTGGGCATTGGGCGGAGGAGCGAGTAATGGAGGCAGTCTGGAAGAGGAGTGAGTATATCGCATGGCGGAGAACCAAGGCCGACTCACGGGAGGAAGTTGCAAGCCGTAGCCGGTCGATTGGACACTAAACTGAAAATCTCGGATATGAGCCGTTGCTGAACCGCCGTGTCCTATGGCTACGGTATTAGTGGAGGTGCCCAGCAGATCCATCTACACATTATATTCATCACCAACCAATTGCGTGTAGAACTTGGTAAGACGAGGCTGTCCCGAGTTGTTGAAGACCAACACGGCATTGATCATGATTGGAGATGTACCGAGCCTATCAGTCCCGGGGGTGCATAATGATTTAATATTTGACTGGAGTGACCGAGTGCATTATTGAACATTGCCGTATTGGACATGTCAGGAAGTAGGCGATGGCACTTGCCTAGAGGTCAACGATGACATGGATCGAGACTCTAAGAGCTCTGACGTGGGGCAGGTACGTACTACGTTAGGGTTCTTATGTGCTTCTCAAGCTGCTGCACGTTCCTAATTAGTTGATACTTCCTTCTATGTACGCTCGCAGCTCGGTTCCATTCTCCATCTAACAATCCATGTATGGCCATGAAGCCTTCTGGTTCCATTGTCCTCTAGAATACGACACCACGACACTCAATTGACCGGTTCTTATTACCCGTGGTCACTCCCCGCTGATCCGATTACCTAGCCCGAGCAACCAGCCTTTCAAAACGTCATTGAATTCGCTCTTCCCGTCGTCTACCTTCCTTACCATGAAGTCTCTCCCCCGCATCAGTTCCCGATCTGGCCTCACCATTCGGTTAGGGCGTGCTGAGACGGTGATTCCTCGACCTATTCAAATGCGAGATCGAGTATCAATCCGATTACCATCACAGACCATCTCCAAGAGACCAAACCCCGTGCCTGCATGGTCGCAGAGCCGCTTGATCCACTCGACAAGAGCATGCTACGGAATACTTCCAAAGCCGATGGATACAAAGCAGCCAGACGAGAGCACATCAAAAAATAGCATCGAGGGAAAACCGGTCGAGCTCTCCATGGATGATTACAACGAGCGAGCCAACATATACCTTGACACTCTGGTAGTTCGGTTGGAGGAGATGCAGGAGAAGCAAGGCGGCTTCGAGGTCGATTTCTCGGTAAGCATGGTCACTATATCCATCCGGGCCAAAGCTAAGTTGATCAGGCTGGTGTCATGGAAATCGAGATCGCCTCAAAAGGCACATATGTACTAAACAAGCAGCCTCCGAACCGTCAGATTTGGCTGAGCTCCCCTATCAGTGGGCCGAAGCGGTACGACTGGGTGGTCAAAGGCGAGGGTATGCATGACAAAGCGGGTGCTGGACAGGGAGAGTGGATCTATCTTCGGGATGGGTCAAGTTTGACTGACCTGCTCCGCAAGGAGATAGGCGTGGCTATGGATGACGGTCTTGCAGAGGCTTGATGTTCGTTTGACACCGTTCCTTTGGTCAAGTAATGGGCGGACATTGGTGTTTGAGGCCTAAAGTGTAATCATTCTAGTCAATAGCAAGCGTGGTCTTCGAAGTTTGACGCCGATATTTATGTTTTCGAATGAAGCGCACGCTCTACTCTCCCAACCTCCTCCACCCCCTTGCCGACAACTGCAGTTTCAGACAACTCATGAACCCTGGACAAGCGCATTCCTCCAAGATCTCTCCAGTGTCTCGTTCTAGAAGCCACTGAAGAGACGCTTCCCATCCGACCGGCTTCCAAAGGCGCAGCCCATATGGCCAACAAGCCGAATCTAGCCACAACGATGGATTATAGCCAAGGACCATGTGTCAGCCCTTGAACAGGACGGCGACCCTGCTGCTTGGTGGCTTCCAGAGGCTATGCTTCCGTACCCAGACGTGGGTGGCCCACGGAGCAGTGCGCGCCTTGTGGTAACTCAAGGGCAAGCCCATCGAGTAAACCCCATCACGATCGGTGACCTGGCAGGGTGCCCATCCTCAATCCACATCGTGTTTGTTCGGGAGGTGAATCGCCCCCATGCGCTTGTATCATAGTCTCAAGGACAACTTCCACCCGACTAGTCTGTCCATGCCCAACTTGTAGGAGACGCCAATCCATGGTTGCTTGAACGTCGTTCAACGACTGAGGTATGGAAATCGCAGGCATATCGAAACAATGTCGACGAAAGTCGGTCCTCTTCACGCTATCACAGCGACTTGGTCTGATTGTTCGTTGACTTCGGGTTCTTCTTGCGGTAATGATTCCTGGTGGCACCAGTTAGGATGAGAATAGGCAAGGGCACATTCCAACGCAGAACGAACCATGTCAAAGATAACTTGAATCATTAAACTGCAGCTGGGACAGACGGCAACATCTTCACCGTCGCGTAGGTCCGAGATACAAATTTCAAATCGATCGCCACAGGGACATGGATAGTGGTAGATTTGTAAAGTGGGATCGAAGGTCATGTCTTCGATTTCGATCTCGTCATAGTACGACATTGTGCTAAGATCGTAGGACGAAAGTATTTTGGAAATTTCTTGGGGAGTACGGGTGGAAACAAACTTGGAGATGCAAAAGTTGGAGAAAGATTTGGGAGATCTAAACTTTGATGACTCCATGTTCGGAGGAGATGCGGAGAAAATCGGTGTGTGCCTTATGGCCTTACGATGTCAGCCTGACTGGAATCACTGATCCAAATGGAGTTGCTCCCTTTCCTAACTGTTAACCATTATATCCGCACAAGAGAATCTGACTCGGTGGTAATTCGATGTGCATTCTTGGATTAGGTACATATGGTGGGAGGGATATAGCTGCAATCATCGGGTATATTGAAGAGTGGGCCAGAAAGACTTGACCTTTCGCAGATGGGGTACAGATTGACAAAAAATATCCGTCTCTTGCTCAGAATTGTTCCGCACATTGTTCAAGTTTCGAGATTGCAAATGTCGAAGCATACCCACAACGCACTTCCCGTATACGTTTAGTCGAGAGCTCGGAAACCTCAACCAGAGACTGCTGCCAATCGAGTTGTGCTCCGATTCCAAGCTGACCACATTCCCCTGCTCCTGCAGTGAAGACGCGACCGTCTCTCGTCAGGACCGCTAGATGATCATTTCCAATATCGAAATCTTCGACAAGTGCGTTTCCGGGCATAGATACATCTGCAAAATCTTCTGCATCGCCCTCGACTCCAGGCAGACCCGCAGTTTCGTGTCCAGGCCTTGGTTGACCCCAAATAATCAATCTGCCACCTTGGGATAAAGCTGCAGCAACGTAGCCACCTACAGAGAATTTCTTCGGCGTGAATGGCAGAGGGACTGGCCCCAACTTGTCCGCTGCGGCACTGGAAATGTCTCTTCCCAAACATTTTCGAAATCGTGCATCTCCCCATGAGTAGACCTGGGAATTATTCACACCAAGTAGAAAGAAGGTGTTTCCAGAGTAGAGATATGCTTTTTCGCCTTGTACTTCTGTTGCTAGGACCTTCTGGAAAGTTGTGGAACAGCTTGATCCATTGCCTACAGATACCCCAACTTCATACTCGAGAACAATCAAACGGCCGTGAGACTGATGCGTGAGGATGGCAACCCGATTCGCCGCAGTGCATGCCATATGAAACACGTGGTCAGAGTCTATATCAGCTGGAAGATCGGATTGACCGAAGGCCCCTTGTAAAGCGGCTTGAAATAAATTTGCCGAAGTACTATTGTCTCCTGCCAGACCACAGTCAATGCATTGCAACGACATCGATTGAGAGCGTCGGAATCTGTGCGATTCTGGAGTGATGGATGAAATAGGGCCATTGTGTGATACATCAGGAAGAGGGACTTTTCCACGGCAGACCTTTAGTGGTACTTTCGAATTGAGGCCATCGACAGCGAAGACACTTGAAGACCATCCAGCGTGGAGCACCCGAACAGTGGAACTCCCTGATATCGGTAGATTGGAAAGGGGTTTGAAATGTGTAATGAAAGTCGAAGGTGAATCGTCTAGCTGGTGGAACCAATTCTGACCACATGCTAAAATCGTCTCCATGCTGCAGACTTCGGATTTTACGGTGATGGGAACGGTTTGAATTTGGGATTATCCCGATGTCATGAAAAGAAAACGGACTCCAGCATGGGCCGAATCAATAACGGAGCTTGCATCCTTTCCGTGACGCCAGTTGCATTATGATTGGCAACTGAACAACGTGTTTGAAGTTTGAACGCGGTGGAGCTTTGTTGTCCCTGTTGTTTAGAATGAACTGAAGAGTGGCAGAGCCCAATCCATGTATCGAAATATCCGATGATGAGAGATGACAGTTGTTGAGGCCTCTGATGATGCGAGCCTGGATCCCTGCAAATCACTGTGGCTAGTGGATGTGGCTGGTATCTGGCACGCTGGTCACGTCCAGTGGGCGCGAGGCCTGAGGCAAAATAGCAAATTGGCAAAGAACTGCACCTCAGGTCTATCCCGTCCACCAAGCCTCCGTTCTCCATCCACCACACACACCAACTCGGAACATCAATTTTCCTTCAGTTCACCTTTCGCATCCACTAAGCGAAACCCTCAATTTCAAGTCACAACATCTCTCCTTCGACCACCACATCCTCTCTAACCCACAGCCACAGCCAGAGATCTTGACTACAGTTGGTCAAGATGAAGCTGAACATCTCCTTCCCCGCGAATGGCTCGCAAAAGCTCATCGAAGTCGACGATGAGCGCAAGCTTCGCGTCTTCATGGAACGCCGAATGGGTGCCGAAGTCCCAGCCGACAGCCTGGGCGACGAATTCAAGGGCTACATCTTCAAGATCACCGGCGGCAACGACAAGCAAGGTTTCCCGATGAAGCAGGGTGTCATGCACCCGACTCGTGTCCGATTGCTCCTCTCCGATGGCCATTCCTGCTACCGCCCGCGTCGTACTGGTGAGCGTAAGAGGAAGAGTGTCCGTGGCTGCATCGTGGCTCAGGATTTGGCTGTCCTCGCTCTCTCCATTGTCAAGCAGGGCGAGAACGATCTTCCCGGCCTCACCGATACCGTCCACCCGAAGCGATTGGGCCCCAAGCGCGCGACCAAGATCCGACGATTCTTCGGCCTCACCAAGGAGGATGATGTATGCGAAATAACCACTGTTGATCCACCATTGTATCAAAGCTGATGGTTTCCCCCTAGGTCCGCAAGTTTGTCATTCGCCGCGAAGTTCAGCCCAAGGGCGAAGGGAAGCAACCCTACACCAAGGCTCCCAAGATCCAGCGTCTTGTGACCCCTCAGCGTCTCCAGCACAAGCGTCACAGGATCGCACTCAAGCGACGTAGGGCAGAGGCCCAGAAGGATGCTGCCGTACGTGATGATAACACCTCGACTTCTGAACCTTTGCTAATGGAATGTCTAGGCCGATTACTCCAAGCTTCTCCACAAGCGTCTCAACGAGCAGAAGGCTCAGCGTGCCGAGGACAAGAAGCAGCGCCGACAATCGTCGATGCGACACGCGTCTACCGTTCCGAAATAAGCCTGAAGCTAGGTGATGTGGGAGGTGGTATTTGAGGGGTTATTGCTTGAAGGCGATGCCGAAAGGCTTGAAACGTGGTAAACGAGCGGAGAAAGTTACTTTGTGAAAACTTGCATCGCGGTTTATCGAGCAAGATACATGGGCATTCACGGTGTACGGTCCGGCATTTAAAAATGACAATTCGTACTTTGTCCCGCTCTATTGCTGTGAATTATCGTGTTGAGCGGTTGGTTTGGCTCATCTATTACAGCATTTAGTGTCCCCGGCATACATATCGACCACCATATCAAGAAATCCCAATTCCTTCCAACGCCGACATACAAATGGTATCAGTCATGGCATTCGTGACGAACATCAATACGAAAGATCCATTCAAACCAAGTCCCTTGGTTCGGTTTGCACCGCGGGACCTTTGCCCTCTCTGGAATGACCAGCGTCAGGGCGAGTCGCTGCTCTTTCAAGTTCTGACATAATCGAACCTTGAAACTCCACGGGAACTGTGACGAACTCCTCCTCATCCCATGGTCCCAACTCCAACAATTCTTGATCTTGTCTGCCATACACCCCGCTCCCTCGCCAGTCAGGGCCACTCCTTGGATTCATCGCTTTGTTGGCACGGTCACTTGGACCAGGACTGGTCCTATTTGCGGGACTGTATGCGTGGCCAAGATGTGCTACTTCTTCCGGACGCTGGACATCCATACTGGATATGTGACTGTGCGGTTTGCTCCCGTTGCCTGTGCCACTCCGCCAAGTTCCCGCCCCTCGTCCGTCATGCACCGTTCCTCTTGAGGTCGTGTGATGCGAGTCGGAATGGCGATGACGGTGAGAACTTGGCCGCGCCGTTCGTTGAGAATGATATTTCACATGCTGGCGACCCCCCTCACCTGGGTCGAACTCACCCAGGTGGAACATTCGTCGAAGGAGGGTCCAGATGAAGGGCATGTTGGCAACCAACATTGCTGTGCTCGCTTCTCGGATATACCAAAAGGTCCAATCGACGGAAAATGGATGCGAGAACGAGTAATATTTGTTCAGAATGGCGGCAAGGATCTGGACGGTTGGTGACTTATTTCAATGGAGAATGCTGGTTGGGATCATATACTTACGACAAAGATGCCTAGTCCAAAGATACAGCAAAGAAGCACCTTGCGCTTGGCGGGTAATCTGCTTCGTATAAATAAGGAGAGCCCGATACCCAGCATGATCAGATCACTGCTGATATTGAAGACCGCATTGGTAATTAGGTGGTTAGTCGCGGCGCTGCATTGTGCTACATCAAAGTTAGATGAATTGGACAGTATTCGACAGAGGCCTGGCACCTACCATTCGGAGTTGGGACTGCCCAGTAGTCGTGGAATGGTCGACACCACTTAGCGAAGTATAGGGCCTCCATGACCACAAATGCAACGGCAATGTAGCCAAGAAGGAAAGTAACCGCCTTGTTCTCGGTCAACTTCTCACTACAAGCAGGTGTTAGATTTGCCATTCCGAATTTGCCAAGTGAACTTACGTCAAACGATAATACATCACCAGGAGGGTCGTCTTCAGGGTCCAGATGGTAAGGATTTGCATTTGCTCAACCACCAAAACCATTTTGCTTCCATATTGCCTTCGCCGGACCTCGTCTTGAGTTAACGCAGAAATGTCGAAGCCAGGCGGCAAAAGATTCGAATTCTCGGTCGCCACAATGTTCATCGTGATGATGAGTGTCGTGTAGGTCGCAACGGCAAAAAGCATGATCCAGTCATCGATTTTGAGCTTCCACACCGACCCAAACAATAATGATCGGGAGATATAACGGCATCCTGTGATGAATATCGCTAGCGAGTACCAAATCCATGATTCAATACCAAGCTGGGACATTTTCCCCCAGTCCAGGAGTGGCCGAGTGAAAACACTTCAACCTACCCGGCCTCTGAATTCAATGGTCGTGTGGATGAGTGACACACATGATAAATTGAACTCATTCGATCGCTATTTTTGGTAATTTTCAACGGTACTGACTCGATCGGAAGACACAATGACAACGGAAAGGAACCGGGGTGAAAGTTCGATAGACGATGAACAAAACTATATGACGATATCCGAGACAATCCGAAAAGGCTCAAATTCGCGACTCGAGTACGGAGATGTTTTCAGGCTCAATCCGCGGAACAGCAAACACAATGAAAATGCTGCAGTAGACTTATTAGCGGAGCCGCGCTTGTCGCCTCGCCCGACGCAGATCCTCGCGAAATGTTGAATGTGAAGCGTGGCGTGCGTGGGTATGATTGGGTCATTTGGATCATGGATGTACAGTAAATCCGTCCCGTCGGGAGACAAGTACAACAGTCAACAACCGATTTTCCATTGGGGCAGAGGTGACTGCTCGTGATTTTTTAGATTTGGCACTATAGAGTCCCATCTTGATTCGCCATTGAGACGAAGCTACTGGAGAGCTCCAAATATTGCATAATCGGCGCTATGGGAACAAATTTCCTAGTCATGCTGCGAATCTAGCCGCGTACTCGTTACGGAATGACTAGAGAAGTATATTTTTCGACTGGAATTCCGAGGATTTGGAGGTAGCATACCGTATCTTAACTTGTGATACGTAAATATTCCTATGGATTCCGTACTCGATAATGCTGATGGGAAAAGCAATGAGAAGTCCATGCACTGCCATGATCGGTAAAAATGAAGTCGCGGTTTTGTTGCTGGCGAATGGTTGAAATTCTTCAAGAAAAGAAGGACTGCAAGGCGATGGGTAGCATGTCAATAAGACAATATTGTAATGGAAAGTACAGTACGCTACAGAACAGGGATGATTTCTTGAATCGCCAAACGCCAGGAGTTTATTGTTCTCGAAAGCCATAATCCTTTGTCCTGCAACTCAATCGCAATGTTCCCCATGACATCCCACGCAAGTCAACCTTATAGGTGGGATGCAATTTCGTTTCCCACGATGGAAGAACGACCACAGATGTCGCACTTCGGGAGTTGTTGCACTGCCCTACAAATGACGCCTTCCATGGCCTCTCGGTGAACGGCTTTGGTGTGAATCGTCTTTCACACCCGGTAATCCCGCTGTTTATACGGTGTCGAATGGACGGGATAGCGAAGCACGATGATTGCTTCAGGTCCGGATTTTCTCCACCTCATCGATACTCATAGGCTCATAGGCAACGGAGAAGTGCTTCTGGATCGTTTCGGGTCGTCCAAGCCACATGGTTAACTTGTTCAATTCTTCACGGAGACGAGCGACGGACGGCTGATCCATGTTCGTGTGTGCAACGAGCTCCGGCAATGACACTGGATTGATTTAGTAACGTGTCAATATCATACACTGCCTTGGCGGTTGTGACTTACCGAGAAGTCGCAAGAGATGCTCTCCTCCATAGATGTCTACCATTGGTCTTCCTGCAAGCTCATCTGTGGGATTCTCGACTCGTTTGATGATATCAAGATACTGTTGACGTTCGAAACGGTAGAGAAGCATTCGACCAAGTGTCTTGTTGAAGTATTCTTTGAGCCCTTGGATGACTTCCTCAAGCAGATCCAAATCTGCCGATGGATTTGGTCGTTTCCTGCTCTCGTATTGGAAGTACCTGTCGATGATGATGCTTGCCGGAGTTGCAGATGGGAGGGAGACCAGGTGATTGTCCTTAGTGACGCTCTCCCAATCATCGACTAGCAAGATTTTGAGAGAGTCCGGCATGTAGATTCGGATAGCTGGCTTTGAATGATACTGATCCTCCTGACGGTCGTCAGTTATCACAGCTATACGAGTAGTTGGCTTGCGACTATTACCTTCTCAAGATCGAGATCCCTCCTTTTCTGATTTCTAGCGGAACCGGCAGCGACGGATGAGTGACGTTCTTCGCTCCCCCGAGCCGATGAATCCGTTCCTCGTTTTTTCTGAATCGCCGCCACTTTCGCATTCCGCTTGTTGGAAGCTTCGACATCCTTCCTGAGGTTGTTGGCAAGGCCTTTATTTTCCTCGGTCATCTTCCGTAGACGGTCCTGGGGTACCCAGTCGTCCCACCTGTATAATTATGTCAACTGACTGAACGACGCAAATCTCGAATATAAGCTCTGATCGACGGACAGCGAGACACGTGCTATGTAGACGAAAT
Source organism: Eremomyces bilateralis CBS 781.70 (assembly GCF_010015585.1). NCBI lineage: Eukaryota > Fungi > Ascomycota > Dothideomycetes > Eremomycetales > Eremomycetaceae > Eremomyces > Eremomyces bilateralis. The sequence goes on along the minus strand of NW_022985093.1, from coordinate 38,684 downwards.
TGTTTCTGCGGGAATTACCGTGAAGCGCTGTTTCAACCAACACGTGCTTTAAGTAACGATCATGAGTTCATCAAGATGAGAAAATATCGACTTACGTATTCTTCCATCCCTTATAGTGTACTCTGTACAACCAGCCAGACTTTTTGACCGATGGGTCGGCCTGTTTCACATCGATCACCTTCGCCTCGTAGAGAAGCTCATGATGAAAGCAAAGCGCTTTCTCATCTTTGTGGTACATCGCTTGGTTTTGAGATGGCGCCATTTCTTCGAAGGACCGAAAGTGACGATGAGTGACGGAGTAAGATGAGGAGAAAGAGAGGTAAGGTGACGAAGCAGCGTTAGGAGAATTTGGAAGGATGCGAAGTCCGCCCAACACAAAGACAAGATTGGTCTGACCGAAACCGTGAAGTGAAGGACGTCAAGTTCAGGAAATCCCCCTCATGGCGATCTGGATATTCGGACACGTTGTTCTTGAGGCTTGAAGCAAATCGGTTCCAGTCAGGGCAAGCTGGGTCAACACCCTCGTTTCCCTTCTCGTGCGATTAGTGATCTTTTCCGAAGCAATGATAATTAGGGCGGTATTGGGATTCAATATTTGACGGCGCTTAATGACTATATGTTCGATTTCCAAACGTCACCATCTGTACGTGTTCACTCCGACTTGGTGAAGCGCCAGTCGACGCGCCAAGATTTATACGGTCGCGTTCCGTCAGCCCCTTGCACGTGTTCAGGGAGATACACATACACGAGTCATGTATTTACTCTCTGGGCAGAGCATCCATACGTCGCCAAAGAAGCATCAACTCATCAACATCACGTTCCAAACACGCTCTATTCGATATTCGGGTCTAAAGTGCACATCTCGATCGATCTCAACTCCGAATCCTAGACCTCACCAATTGACGATGCCGCCAACCGAGAAATCGATCCTGACCAACTTTCTCCTCCCGCCTGCCCCACTCTCTACCGTCATAACACAGAAGAAATTCACGGAACTCTTTCCACGCACATTGCAGGGGAATCCGGCCGTGGGTGCACTATATCGGGAACTACAGCACCAACGAGCATTGGGCATTGATCAAGTGGCGCGATCCATCGAGGGGGAGGTACACCGAGGAGAGAGACAGGCTCGACAGGTTGCCAAGGAGAGGATCCTTTCCGAGCATGTCGAGCTTGACGATATTGATGAAACCGAACTTCGACTAGAACAAAGTGTGCGTTCCACTTTGGTGAACCTTGTGACCTTACTCATCGGTGTATAGTTATATGGCGACAATGGACCCAACCGTCCTGACCTCCATTCGATCGAATCGATAGTCTCCTCTTTGGAGCATGCTTGCCAAAGTGTCGAGGAAGAAATTCATGTGCTCGATAAGGAGGCAGATCAACTCCTTCAAAATATCCAAACTGCTACAAGTGACCTGAGTGATCTCAGATACGGACGCTTCCCGACAACAGTCTCAGGGGAAGAACTTGGTAGTTCTGTCTTTACAACTCTTAAGAGACTCGAGAGTGTATGTGGTGATGCTACGGCAAATAAGACCGACGGATAGTGACCCGGTCTATGATATGGCATAAAATTGATGTGCCTTTTGCCTAAAAGGACTATTCAGGAGTTCACCAGGTAAATATGGGGACAAAGTGTGTGTTATGCTTGGACACTTCTGAGCTGATTGATGTTTAGGATACAAATTTGGTCTGTATGAGGCGATAGGGGCCTTCGGCGACCATTGTCAGACTATGCTACCTCTTCAGAATGGGCCACCACACTCCCCTTTCGCTCCACTTCCTGCACACGGCGCTCCAGGTCGTTCTGTTGATACTGCTTCATGTCCATAGTAGGAACAAACAACGGTGCTTCAGTGAAGAGATACTTCATCTCTTCCAACGGCCGCTTGGCAGTTTCTGGGAGGAAGGCCCAGAAGAAGAGAGCATTGGTGAAATTGCACACCTTGCATCGGTCAGTCTTTGATCGTGGGTTCCGGAGTTGTCACTTACAATGAACAGATAATACCATTTGTAACCGATCCCGCCGTCGTCCCTCATGGCAACAGACGTGGTCTGACCAATCATGGTGTTGAAGGCAAAGGATGTCATGGTCGCAATGGATACACCCTTTGACCGGGTTTTCATGTCAAAGATTTCGGCGGGAATGATCCACGACAATGGCCCGCACGTTGCACTGAACGAGACGTTATACAGCCATGTCATGACGATGAATCCCCAGGAAGCGGCGCTGTTGTTGCTACTACCGGGGGGGAACTTGGCAATAAGGATCGTTGCAATGATAAATGTGACCATGTTTCCAAGATTTCCGAAAATCAGAGGCCACCTTCGACCCGTACGGTCGATGACCATCATGCAGACGAATTGTGCCACGAGTGCGAGGACCGAGCTAATCGCTTGATACTTGAGCGAGTCATCTCCCTCAATGCCGATTTGGGAATAGATTTTGACTGAAAATTGTTAGAACGATCATGAGGCCACAGTTGAATCCATAATTTTTATATACCTGAAAAATATTGGATGGCACTCACGCCCGTCATTTGAACGGACGCTTGAAGCGCGCATGCGAGGAAGAGCCGTCGAAAACTAGACTTGTCACGGAACAGTTCCAGGTATGACTTGGCTGCGGCTTCGTGTTCCCTAGCAATCGACTCTTGAATCTGATCGAATTCGGCTCGAACCCAAGCATCGTTGGTGTCACCGCCCGAATGAAGCTGTGCGAGGACTTTGAAGCCTTGGTCCACCTTGCCCTGGTCGATGAGCCACCTAGGGGACTCGGGGAAAAGGAGGATGAGCAAAGCCAGAATGGCTGCGGGGATCACTTGGAGTGCTAGCGATACTCGCCACTGTCGGTCATCGGTCGGTCCAAATCCAACATAAGTACCTAAGCCGTTAGTTAGGGCATACGCAAGATCAGATGAAACCGTTACTTACCATATGAGATCCATGCCGCTGCCAAAGCTCCAACGCCCAACATGAATTGCTGCAAGGCGGTGACCCGGCCTCGAATGTCCGGATGACAGAGTTCCGCTTGGTAGAGGGGCACGATCATGGTGAGAAACCCGACACCCATTCCCGCAAGGGACCTCCCGGCGTATAGATAGGCCAAATTCTGTGCAGCAGTCTGAAGGGCACCTCCAACGCAAAAGACGATTGCGCCGACCATGATGGTGATTTTACGACCGAAATAGTCTCCTGTTGGCCCGGCGAACCCTGCCCCAAGGAACGCGCCTCCTGTGAAGACCGATACCACCGCGCCGCTACAGTTGTGTTAGCCGTCTTGTTCGAGGATCGATTGGAAACCCAATTACATCTCATTGGCTTCTTCACCAAATTTGGCCACGAATGATTTGGATGCGATCACCCCCGCAATGACACCTAAGTCATAACCATAGAGGAGGGAACCTAGTGACGCGAAGACACTGACCAAAAACTGACGGGATTAGATCCGACTTGGACTCAATACTCAATTCGATGCTCACCTGGTACCATTTCGGTGGCAGCGCCATGTTTGACGGTTGTTACGAGCGATGTCTCGTTATGCCGATAAGAATTGAAGGAAAATAGAACCGGTGCAGGAAGTCATTCTTCGGTCAGGAAATGGAGGATATATATTGCCCGGAAATGCCCTTCCATGGTCCGGAACGACATAGCTCAAGGGGTCTGCCACCCTTGCGATATTGAATCCTGGAGCGATGAAGCTTCTCGGACCGGGTCAATTCTCCATGCATTTGCTGCTAGAGTACCCACCTGTACCTATCCCCATTCCCCAGACTCCAGAGGCCCAGACTCACATGGCACTTCCATGATTCGATATTCCGGGGATGCACGATCCCAGGTTTGCCGGCCGTGAGCTTGCCATTGGCAGATGAACGTTCGTGATGGTGGATACTTCTCGAGCTCACCTCACTCAACCGACGGGATTTCCGGATTCGTCAAGATACCAGGGATTTGTAGTCAGACCCGATCAGTGCCGGGCCGAACGGTGTTGACTAGCGTCAGAAAATAATTGGCCGGGCAACCCCTGCAAGGGATTGCCAGTGCAACTGTCAGGGATAATTATTTTGCTTTGCTTTCTCCACCACTTAGAGCCGTCGGCTTGGAACGACATGAATATTTTATCCGGCGACAATCAAAATACCGGGACCAGTGCCACGAGCTACCCCGGCGAAATTCCATCCTTGCCTTGGGATAATTATGTGGAGTGAGGTTGGCCAGAGCCGAACCGATGCTGATAATAGCAAAGGTTCAAAAGTCGAACTCGGGACGAAGTAGGTGTATCTTCTTCGGATCAAGGTCAACAAAATGGCAGCTTTCACGAGGATTGCCGAGGGTGACGTCCCCTCGATCTCGGTTGACCCATCCCATGTCATATCACGCATCAATGACAACACCTACGGTGGATTCACAGAGTACGTTGGAAGTCCCTAAATGGAACCGATTGTTGACATTCGATTCTAGGCATATGGGAAGATGCATATATGGAGGCATATATGACCCTGGCAACCCACTCTCCGATGAAAATGGGTTCCGGAAAGACGTAATTGAGGCTCTGCAAGAGCTTAAGGTTCCAGTCGTTCGGTATCCCGGAGGAAATTTCGTTGCCACATACCATTGGCTCGATGGTGTTGGTCCTAAGGATCAAAGACCTCGCCGGTAATAGCTCCTCTTTCTTGCAATGACATCTGCTGATATTCGGATCCAGCCGTGAACTCGCATGGCAGGGGTATGAATCGAACGAATTTGGAACAGATGAGTTTCTTCGGTGGTGTGAGGTCGTCGGAACTGAAGCGTTCTTTGCCCTGAATTTTGGAACCGGTAAGATATATTGAACCGTTCCCCGGCCCCTTATTGATTTCATCAGGCACACTCGATGAGGCATTGGCATGGGTTGAGTATTGTAACTTGAGCAGCGATACGCACTATGCAAATCTCCGGAGAAAAAATGGTCGCGAGAAGCCATACAATGTAAGTAAATTGAGATGCTTAGCTGCAGAGTTCAGAAATTGACTCTTCGCAGGTCAAGTATTGGGCACTTGGAAACGAAATGTGGGGTCCATGGCAAGTTGGCCAGATGACGAAAGAGGACTATGCAAAGAAAGCGTACCAATGGGCCAAGGCCTTGAAGCTGATGGACCCTTCTATCGTTTTGATTTTATGCGGAGAGACCGGGCACAGCACATGGGATGCATATGTCTTGAAAGAATGCATCCGATGGGACCTTCATGGCCTTGGAGGAGACATGACTGCATCATTGATCGATATGCATAGCATCCACATATATACCGCATCGAAAGAACATGTGAAGAATGCGATAGGTAAGACACTTGCTTGTACAGATGGATTCGAACATTGACATTGTATTGCTGCAGCTCCTCGATCTGCCGAACGAGCAATTGAGATCACGGCGAGTCTGATAGACCTCGCTCGAATCGAGAACAAAGTTCCCTCATCCGTGCCACGGCAAGGCATCTGCTTTGATGAATGGAATGTTTGGGATCCTGCTCGAGCACCGGGTGAAGAGGGTGCAGAGGAAAAGTACGAACCTCGTTGCACATTCAGAAGACAGCCGCTGACGCGAACAGATATACGCTTTCGGATGCTCTCGCCGTTAGTGTCTGGTTGAACGTTTTCATCCGTCAGTCCAAGTACATTAGTATGGCCAATATCGCACAGTCGGTGAATGTCATTTCACCTTTGATGACTACCAAGACCGGGATCCTGAAACAGACCACGTGGTGGCCGCTTCTCTTGTTTTGCAAGTATATGCGTGGATCCACGGTCGCTGTACATGTTCGATGCGAGGAATACGACGGACCAACCGAACCGCTTTGGATACGTGGTACAGTCGACACGCCATGGCTGGATGTCAGTGCCGCAATCGATGACCAGGGTGTATTGAGCATGGCTGTTGTGAATGTCCATGAAACCAAGAGCTTCAGTGTGGATCTGAAGGGAATCAAAGGACCAGTTGACGTCTATACTGTGACGGGTTCGGACGTAGCATGCGTCAATACAGCCGAAGAGAGCGCTGTGGGGATCTCGGAAACCAAGTGGGATGGCAATGGTCGGTTTGAATTCCCGAAGCATTCATTGACCATGCTGCGTTGGACACCATAATGTCTCTATGTTGATAGATCGAGGTGTTTTTCTAGATCATCCCACCTACCCGATCGGAGGGGATCTAATTGACGTAGTTTGGAAAGCCAGGTTCTCATGTCCGTATTGCTATACACCTTGGATCCTGCATCGAGTGTCTGATACTCTGCCGCATACTTGAGCAGTGCTTGGTATACCCATTTGCAATCGTCCCAGTCTTCCAGGATCTCACGGATTCGAGAGATTTCTTGCTCGTAGTAGTGTACTCGATCAGTGTTGGTGAGCGTGAGGACAATGGCCGAGTCTCGCGGACAATCTGGAGCGATGGTATACATAAGACTCTGATGGTAGAACCATAAGGACTGGTCGTTGGGATCGATCAAGGCATTTTGGATTAGGTCCAGCTCATCGTCTAGAACCTTCCGTCTGGCTGTATCGTCCGCTTCTTGTTCATCAAGGATCCGAGGAATGAGTTTACTTCGGTAATGCCACGCCGAGAAGTTCGATAATTTGGAATGGATCATTTTCGTCGTGTAATCGAACTCCTCTTGAGAGCGACTTCCTTGTCCAGCACCCTCTTCTCCATGAACAGCTTCTTGTGCAAGTCTTTCGAGTTGATCGACTATGATACGACGATATGCCCAGCCATGGAAATTCCTTTCATCTCTTGCTAGCATCTTCGCCACAAGATCAAGCTCCCTTTGCCAGCAGCTGTCTGCTTGTTGCCGAGGAAGGTACCTCTCAATTTGCTCCAGAATCCAGAGGCGATAGTTCCATACCCAATAGCACTTGGGAAATTGCTGAAGAAGCGGGATCAGGAAGCGCAAGTCGTCCAGCAAATAATCTTGTGGTGACGCTTGCTTGTTATTCGGGTCGACCGAGGCATCGTTCGAAGTATCTCCACCTTCGAGATATCTGAGAAGGAGACGACGTCGATGGTTCCATACCGTGTAGTATTCGGGGTTGCGCGAGAGAAGGTCCGAGGTGAGGTCAAGAACGTCGGCTTCGCTACCGCCTTCGGCAACCTTCATCAACATGATCAGCTCGGCAATTTGACAAACGGCGAGGAACATACCCGGGTTTCTATCCTTTCGACTAGAGATCGGTATTCGTCAATCTTGCGCTTCTCGCGTTGTAAGTCTTTGTCGGTTCGCTCCGCTGTGACCCGAGGACGATCGTGCTACAACAACATCAGCAAGCAACTTCCTCCAAATGTGGTCCAATGCTTACACTGGCCATATTGGAAGCCGCTCTTCTCCTCACAAGACGTATTGATGGCAAGTCGGAGGTGGAAATCTTGGAAAGAGTGAAGGGAGCCGTGAAGGTGTTGCCTGGAAGTTCATTTGGTTTCGTTGTTGTCCGCCTCATCCAACCGTCCACGTTATGCTACCAGTAATGGATGGCAGTATGTACTAACCATCAGGACGACCTCTGTTGACTTTTCATATTCCTATATCTGGTGCTAGTCAATCCCATTAGTTCTACTATTCACATTTCATTCCAAGTCCACCACGTCCACGCTTTCGTTTGTTCAAGAGCCGCGATCTCAAGATACAAGGCTTCATGTGCCTTCAAGAGCCATGCTAGAACAGCTCACCACCTTCATCACGATTCCGGCAGAGCTGGACTATACAAAGAGTGAAACTTTCGGCTTGGAACCTAATAGGATCGGTGACTGGTGTTTCGCAGCATGAGACCCCATCCCAGCTCTGACCGAAAGGCATACGGCGTCCCCGAATCCCGGAATTGCCCACGAAAACACCGAAGCTGGTCCGGGAAAACCTCGAAAAACCCTGAATGGGTGGCACTGACAGAGAATATTGGGCAAAGAAGTCAAAGCTGCTCTTTTCCTGCGAGTGAGCAGACTGCCCGTCTTCCGTCCATCGGGGATATCACGAATGTTGCTCCTATTCACCGATGGAATCGGTCTACTTCTCGGCAATCAAGCGCTACTAGAAACGATGAGAATGCCGCATGGAATCCAGCCCGAAGAACTTCTTACTCGCCAACCTTTCCCAGACAGGATTCAAGCAAGGTCACCTTTCCATCACCTTCGGTCACCTTCCAGCGGAACCGACGCTCACCCATTCCTCAATATGACGGCGCATTCGAACATAGTGCTGCCAATACGCCGAAGAAGGAGTGCTCAGATATTCAGTCTGATACAGACGGCACGCCACTTCACGATCACGAGGATACCGGATCTGCTGTTTGGTCCAATGACACGGAGCCTGAGGGTGAAGATGACAGCATCCTATTGCTTGGGAAACGAGTACGAAAGATCGACCTGACGTCCCCGTCTCGAGATCCTTTCCCTCGACCTCATGATGCTAACCCAGACACACCGACGCCCCTTGGAGTTGCATCTGGCGCAGTCGGAGCGTTTCCGTTCCCAACTGAGGATCAGTTGCGCAGTCCATTGTCACCCCTTTGTGGACAAAGGAAACGACAATCACTTCCTGGGTCCCTCCGCAGGCCTAGCTGGGATGCCGGTAGCGCCTCAACGAACGCCCCGCAAACGCCTGATAGATTCATTCCATTTCGTCGACCGAGCAAAGCTCAGCGGACTAGTTTCCAACTCAGCAAATCCGTCGACAAGTTGACAGATGCCGAGAAGCTGTGCCGCTCTCGATTTGTGAGCCCAGATCCCTTTCTTCCTCCATCTCGAAGCGAATTACGGACTCGGTACCTCGCCACTCGACCACCCAATGCACCAAACGAGGCGAGAACGAGCAATACGGGTCTGCGTCCCCGGTCGGTGACACCAACATCCCGCAGAGTGAGCGACGGAGCAGTTTGGGGGGTTGGCGGTTCCTTTGCGGCTTTCGAAGGAACCGTGGCTGTTACCGATGGTCGTGGTGGCCTCTTTAGCAGCGGTACCAATGCTCCTCTATACACCTGCGCCTTTCAAGAGCAGCAAGATCCACGTCGTGAACTTGAAGACCACGAGAGGCGCTTGGCCGTTGCATTTGATGTGGATCAAATCGAACGACTGGTGCCAACCCCCGTCACACCTGGATCAGCGTTATCCTCGCCGACAAGCCCTCCAACGGCCAGCTCCTCCGGATCATCGAGCCACCTATCTCGCGGTTGTGGGCCGACCGTGTGGCAAAACAATGAATGGATGAGGGAAGGGTCTACATTATGTAGGAATCCAAAACCCAGACATCCACATCCTTCGCCATTGTCCTCAGCTGCATACTAACTTGCAAAAGCCTACAAGCAGAAGCAAGCCGGGAAACGGTCGGTGCCGGTCATTCCGTTCAGATAAGTCGACTCCAGCCAATTCGGGAATGGTTTGCTAATAGCCTGCACAGTCCTTGATGCACCACAGCTCAAAGACGACTTTTACTGCTCCCTCCTAGCGTATTCATACACCGCGAATTGCTTGGCTGTTGGACTCGGGAACCATGTCTACCTCTGGTCCGAGTCTCGCGGGGTGGAAACTCCTCAGAGCCTGAACGCTCCATATCAAGACGAACATGGTGAAGCCAACCAATCTCATGTTATGTCGTTATCGTTCTCATCACGAACGGGAGGAAAGGCCATACTTGCCGTTGGACGTTGCCTTGGGAATAGTGGATGTCTGGTGTTATGGAGTCCATCGGATCCTGAGCCTCGCTTTCACGAAGATTTCTCCAGCTCAATTTCTTGCGTTTGCTTTCGCCCAAATCCGACCCGTCGAGAATCTCGAAATCTCCCCGGCACGATGGTTGACAACGAAGATCTCCTGGTCGGGGATGAAAATGGCGTGCTCTATTTCTATTCCGTGGAATGGCCAAACCAGCAGGATTACGATGTGCTTGGATGGGCTGGGGCTCTACACCTTGCCTGCAGTCTGAAAGTCCATTCGCAACAGATTTGTGGTTTGGGTTGGTCCATGGATGGAGATTTCTTCGCGTCGGGAAGTAATGACAACAGTTGTTATCTCTTCGAAACGAAAAAGGTGCTTCACGCTGCTACCACGGCAGAGTCGGCAGAGTCGGCAGAATCCGCAATACAGTCGACCAATGCTTCAATCGTCCTACCACATCTACCGGACCAGAACGCCAGCCATTCAACCCGAACCGATATTCCTTTGGAGGACGGGTTGACTGCGACGACACTAGCGAGACATCGGTTCTGTCTCTCCGCTGCCATCAAAGCCATCGCATTCTGTCCATTTCAACGAGGACTGTTGGCGCTTGGAGGAGGATCGAACGATCGCTGCATTCACTTCTACCACACTCTATCGGGAGCAGCACTCGCGACGATCGATTGCGCTGCGCAGGTCACTTCGCTCATCTGGAGTACTACCAGACGGGAGATCGCGGCCACGTTTGGATTTGCAAATCCAGAGCATGCCATCCGAATCGCTGTCTTTTCCTGGCCAACTTGCGAGCAGGTCGTTGCGATACCTTGGACTGACGAAGCTCGAGCATTGCATGCAATCGGTTACCCGGGAGGACCAAACCCCAAAGGGCTGCGTGGAAACGATGCGGAGAGGGACACGGATGATCGACGAGTGGAAGGGGAAATGTGGTGCAATCGGACGAGCCGTGAAGGGTGTTTGGTCATTGCTACAAGCGATGCTAGCATTAAGTTTCATGAAGTTTGGTCGGAACAACGAAGGAAGTCGAGCATCAGCCAACCAAACCTGGGTCTGCTAGGCGGCAGCGCGATTTTGGAGAGCTTGCATGGAGTGGACAACGACGAAGGCGATGTGATTCGATGATCTGTCCTTGAAGAAATGCTTTCGAACCAAGCTGTCGGAGAACAACTCGGGGGGATAACATCGTTCAATTACCCTAGAGAAAGTTCCAGCCCGTTTCAACTCTATCCACTCCTTTAGACTAATTAAACCTAGCTATATCCAATCTTTTAATGACACATCAAACTGATGCCCTGTCCATACCGCGAAATGCCACTCGCCTTCAAATACAAGAGAGTAAAGTTATTAGGGGCTGCGGACAACCCACACAATGTCCAGTGAGTAGCTGGAGATGGTATCGAAAACATCCACCCAACGAACGGAAACGTGCTCACACCCTGCGTATACATTTGACACATGACGACTGGCAATCATCACCACAGCTCTCCCCATCGCATACTTTCGCCCGTTCTGAGGAACGGGTTGGAACGATCCACCAGTTACTGAGGAGCCGCACCACCTGGGGCGGCATTAGCTCCACTGGGACCGGGTCTGGTTCTCCGTCCCCTAGAGAATTGACGTTAGCGGGAAGTACTACAGAGGGATGATGCTTTGAGCTACTCACATGAATGTGCGGCTCAGAAAGCTGATCGCAATCATTGGCAGCCACGTAGGCATTAATGAGAAAGCCCAGGTCACATATGCCAACGGAACGGCCACGCCGAACTTGTGCATAAAACCTTCAAACGGATGCCAAGGGCCGTCATATGGCTTCACATCGTTCCATTTCTCCTCAGCAAAGATCTTCTGCAGATCCGTTGCCGTCGTGTTGCGGAAGAGATCGATAATTCGAACGGTGGGGGTCGGGTGGGACTGATCGGCCAACGGCTTGGGAAGGGAGAAGTGCCACAAGCTGGGAGGCCCTGCTAACCAACTGTTGCAAAGGATTCGCTGATCTTCGCAGTCGATTGCCGCCAGGTTTGGCGTGTTCGGCTGCGTGGAAAGGATCGCGACCGACTCCTATATCGACGTTAGTTGATTGCACTCAGTCGAGCGACGACAAAACCGACATTCCAAACTTTGGTGACATTCGTGCATTGACCGAAGCAGCTGGCATTACCGCCAGTCACGAAGACCACCCATTCTTCCGGCCCAGTTCCTGACGGTGAAGGCTGGAGGACCGACTGCCAGTTCTCTAGGGTGAGAGGTTGAACATATTTCTCAGCAACCTTGGCCGCGCCGGCATCTAATGGGTTCGGAATCCCAACCGACGGAGCCGCAGAGGGAATGTATGATTGCGCCTTGTTGATCCAACCTTTGACCCAATCTACGAGTGGTTCTTGGTTCGCGGTGACCGTGGAGGTAGTCAAGGCTGCCACGGCGGGAAAGATTAAGCGCATTGTGAAAGTATTAGTGAACCAAACGGAAGTGAATCGCAATTACAACGAATAAACTATTCAAGATGAAACAGGACGTGAAGAAACCAGATAATGGTGAAGATAGGGTTGGAGTTGTATCGCGTGTTTTGGAAGAAGTTGAAAGTTGGGTGTTCGTGTTGCCGCTAGCGATGACGGCGCGCTGCCCGATTCTCACGACTTCTATGGAACGGACCCTGCACGTGTGTCATAGCACGTGCTTTTCCGCCTTTTCGTGTGTCAATGTGTCATGTGACATTGTGACTTGTCCCCTGATATTTGCCGGACCCTTAGCGGCACGTGATATCACATTCCACACGATCTCCTAATCTCCTTGTCCAGTGCGTCTTCAGGTCTCGATTGAATCGTTTCGAGCTTGGTTGGTCTCTGTGTCTTGCTCTTCAGATTGTTGACAATCTCATTCACTCCTTATGGTCGTTGTCCCAATTTTGTGTCACTCATTTGCGTCCGAGGACAAGTCCTGTCGTTACCGTTTTTGTAGTGCATACATGTCATAGCGCATAAAGAGCCCGTATCAATATTTGTCCCACATCTATTCGTTCTTTCCAACATGAAGTGGTATAATCCTTTAGCAACCGTGTTGATCGGGGCATCTTTTGCCATTGGGATCTGGGGAAAACCCCTGGAGGTGCGAGATAGTATGTCGATCTTGATCCACATCATAATTCCTAACACTGGGACCGTGACTAACGAGACCCAAAGCCTCATCCTCATCGCTTTCTCTGCCGTCAGGTGCTTTGTTTGAGACCACCATCAGCGGTAAAGCAATCACGATCGAGGCCTCCCTCCCGACCGCGACATCTTCGATCAGTTCCCAAGCAAGTTCCACCCAGAGTTTGGCATCGGAAGCATCCAGCCCGGGTTTGGCTTCATCCACCTCGAGCTCAACCGCTGCCGGCAGCACTGCTTCACCGTCGACACAATTCCCAGTCTGCCGAGACACCGATCAGGCATTCTGCCAGCCGAGTAACTCTTCCGAACTCTATATCGGAGAAACGTATTATGTCACCTGGAACCCGGATTTCTTCGCCGAAAATAGCACGATTACGATCATTCTGAACTACTACAATGACACGGGAAAACAAGCATGGTCGTCTCCGGGCATCAACAATAACATTGGATACACCACTGTCAAGATAGACTCAAGCTGGCTCCAAGGGTCCAACGCCAATAATTTGACCTTCATCGCTCTCCAATATTCTGGGTCTTCGAAAGCCTTTGATGGGCCTCATGTCGGAATTACAACCAGACCGGTTGAGCATTTGCCACCAAATATCACCAAGACAAATCCGAAGAATCTTGCTCTATGGGTAGGCTTACCTGTTGTTCTTGGATTTATTTTGATTGTCCTCGTTGGCATCACACTTGGTTTCCGCAAGCACCGCAAGATTGGGCTGGGGAATATTATGTCACGGACCAGACATGGCTATGGGAGTCGGAAGAACCGGAATCAAAGGGTTGCTCTTGGAAAGAAGGGCGCCATCAGACTCCAGGATAGAGAAGTGATCCCACCCGAACAGGAGTTTCGGGACCAACCCGCCGTGGGAGGTCAATGGACCGGGTCGCATGCCAATGCGCGAAATCATACCAGAGACACAAGCTTTGGAAGTCTCGTGAGCAACGAGGATGACAGAAGGAATGTGTTCCGCGATGAAATCGATCGACAAAGAACTGGAAAATGATTTTCGTCGAGTTTCATATCCAGCTTCATTCAGATATCCATGACGACCCCGGCTCGCCTGGAAATGTACTACATACCCATCTATTTGTCGATTACGAATTGACGGCCATGCTCATCGGCATCTACATACAGCCTATGCATCTCCCACGCAAGAGATGATTGCTTTATAATAATTTTCAAGCGAGGAAGATTCATGGATGTCAACTCCACACCGCAACCAGTTACCACTTTGACGTGTCTTTGAAGCCTTTGGTTTGCACTTCAAAACAGCCATTTGTGCCTAGGGATCATTCTACTAAGTACGTGTCGTCTACCGTAAGCCCGTTCTTTTCTTCAGCAGTTCTATGTCTTTCGTCAGTAAAATATCAAACCCTTGGTCGACCAGATTCACGTTGAACCAACAGAAAAGGGATACGCCCATGTCTCTAGATGGACCGAAATAATACGCCAGGGCACTGATCTACCGACAGTCAGAGTCAAGGCGCGTCCCTCGTGTTAGCATCCCTCGTGTCAACGAAGAACAAATTTTGTACCCAACACTTCACCCACATGTGCTGGGATCAATGCGCAGATAGCGGCACTTGCCAGCAGAGCACTCATTTTGGTCAAATTCTTGATTTCCCGATCATTGAGGTCTTCACGAGCCAGTCTTTCCAGAAATTTGGCAGTGAATGCGGAAGTATAGAGTTGTGTTAACTTCAAGTATGTCTCCCAAACTTTGCGCGGGGACAACTGGTTCAGATCTGGGTATGGCAAGCTTAGATGAATTCGAGACTGGAACGCCGGATCGATGGTTTCTACCCGATTCGTCGTAAGGAAAATGGTCACTCATAGTACTTGAGTAACTGTAGGAAGCTACTGACGAGCTGATTCTGTTCCAGTTCCCCAGGACCACGCTTCTTGAGAAAGATGTCTGCCTCGTCGAGGAGGATAATTGCGTTCCATGACCCGGCCATGCGGAGGACATCTTCGAGCATTGCTTGAACGGCATGCCCATAAGTTCCCAGTTTACCGGCTGCAATGCTGCAGAGTGGGGCACGGATCTTTTCTGCAACTGACTCCACGGTCTAATTTTTTCCAACACCGGGAGTTCCCCCTAACAAAACCACCAGCCCTTTCCCTTTGCCTTGAATCACATCGTCAGAAATTGATGTTTGGCTACCTTGGTTCTTGGCGAACGCTAGGAGAAAGTTCTTGTAGTCTCCACAAGCGCTAGCGAGGAGAACGCGGAAGAATTCCACGGGATATCTTTGATTCTGTCCATATTGAACGTCGTTTGATGGTCAAGGAGAATCCTCATACAGTGATATTGCAAATGATAAGTTGCTAATCAGTTAGGACCGTCTTTTTCGAATTCTGAGCTTTGCGCCTCTCATGAATGGCGTGTTCCTGAAGATGCTCCTCGGAGTCGGGATAGTATAATGGAGAGCTTGGAAGGGCGAATCCGGGGAGACGGCCTCCAGGCTCATCATGTTCTTGTTCAAGGAAATACTGGCCCGAGCTGGAAAAGTTCAGAGGATAGAGGGGTCCGTCTAAGTTGGGATTGAACCACGTGTAAATGGCGGTGTCAATAGCCACCCATCCTTGAACATAAAATCGAGATCGGCGGCTTCGATGCGCGCTATCAGTAATCGTGTGATCCATAGCGACTCCTTCGTACGACACATAAGAAGGGTTCGCAAACGTGACGAAGCGTTTCCCTCACGCGACGAGCTTTTTCTTAATGATATCCTTGTGTGGGGAAGTGCTCGAGAGCTTCGCACGATGGGGTAAAATGAGGTCGCAAGCAGCGCCACACCAAGTGTAGGTGTGGGATGGCATCCGGCCCGGAGTGAAGGTCATCGCAGGGTTTGTTGAGAGCATCCCAACGATGGAATATCCATAAGGTTAAAAGGGTCTATGGAATCCAAGAGTATCTTCGTCCAAATCCACACCAGGAAAGCCCTTCAGAATGGCTGCACGGACAGCTTTGATGAGTGGGCTCTGCACAATAACCGAGTGCAATACTGGCTTGCTGTTATTGAATTGGCGTCTCAAGAGCAACGCGTATTCTGCACTTCTCGTATTGGCAGCTTGCCCACTGACACGGCTGGAATATCTTCCTGTTAAGTGATTCGGTTCAAGCGATCGATGTGGTATTTAGGTGTTCCAGTGAGCGATCGAGTATCGCATTTCATAGCTCTTTGAACCCTCATTCATCAGATCCCTGGGTCATGTCCTTCATGGTTTGAATCTTGACTTGGGGATAGTGAACGATAACCGAACGAATTGTATGAGTGTAGAGAAACGGGTTTGAAGGGAATCCGACTTGTAACCCTCAGCTATGAGTGGCAATTTCAAACCTTTAAGTACCCAACCTGATCATAAAAGACTTATTGGACTCTAACTAGGCACCGCTAGGCAACGATGTATTGTGTCTCATCTCGGCGGCGGTATTCTATCCATGGGCGAAAGTTGTCTAGGTTGAAATCCTCCCAAATCCAACGGGATCACAACGATCATGATGTTTGACTTCTTGGGCAGCAGGCCACAATCTGAATTTGGCCACGATTCGGCTTGTACTATTTCTTATTACAGAATGATCCTGAAGGGATGAAAAACTATGTGACTGAACGTTCAGTTGTCCCCAGTTTGATACAGCATCCAGGATGAACTTCCGATCCCTCATAGATGACTGTGAGGTCTCTGAATGGTCTAGACCCTAGAATCTAGGTTTCTTTTGTTTAACGGGATTCTACGGAGTAGAGCTGTTGCATTTCAACGATGATCGACTTATCGATGGAGAACACGATTCAGAAGTGTGACGTTGAAGAACTTTGGACGGTCCAAAGTCCAAACCCACACTGATACCAGCCACCCTGTACTCGGCAGTTCCAACCTCAGCGACGCTAACGGAATCCGGCTCCCACCATCCTGCAATTCTGGGGCTGGATCCGGCGGGGTAGCTGTCGGTTAGGTTATTTAGCGTGCCAGACTCGCGTTGGTCGATGCTGCTGTGGATCTCTCGTGTGGGGTATCCGTACCAAAGTACGAAATACGATCAGATTCTTGCACTTCGGGGTCAACTCTGGACACTGTTTGTTTGTTGATACGCTGACGAGGACAGCATATCGGTAAGCTGGAAGGTGAGAAGCGCAATCTTCGTTCGGTCAGGCTATATATAGCCATGATAAGCTGTCGTTCATGCTATAATAGCATTGTCATATTCCGCGCTTTCCGAGTCGTTGATTCCATCATCGCGAGCCTCGCTTCCATGCTCGGTAACATCATCTTTCTTAGACATCCTATTGGATAACGAAGGGTACATCGACTGAGACCTCCTTGTCGGATGGTCGCAATCATCGGTGATCGGAGTTTGTCTCGGAACCACTCCGTTTGTTGTTCGATTGGTAACTTGTGGGGAAGATATTCGTGCATTGGCCAATAAACAAGGTCTCAAGCATATCAGACCGAGGCTGAGAGAGATCCCTGGACAGGCTCCCCAGTTGTCCTCCGCCGCGGCATATTTGGAGCTCTGATTTAAGAATACCGGTTAGTATGGATTATTCTCCTTGGAAATGAATGCTTCGATCTAGAACCTTTAATACGTTGTGATACCTTGAATAAACAGTATCGAGCCTGCTGTTCCGCGGATCTACCAGTCGCATCCATCTAGCTGCGGTAAGTTTTTTGATGCTTTGAAACCCCGCCTTGGTGTCTAGGATTTCACCGATTTGGCTGACTTTTCTCTCATAGACTTCCATTGTTCGGCGTTCAGGAAGATCGATAGCGAAAGATTCTAGAAAGCGACCCCAACACGGAATAGACGCTGCCTAGGGAACAGACACTTTAACACTCATCAATTGCACGAAGAAGTTTCTTAGGAATTGTACCCTGAGCCAACTTGATCATGGATCTAGGTACGGTTTATTGATGGACGATCCCTCGATCAACAAGCTAACATGATCCAGCCACCACTGCTTTGCAAGGTGTCGGTGTTGCAGCGGCAGCGGCTTACCTCGACGCCAAATTCCACTTCAAAAAGGATATCACGTCGCTATACAGATTGAAAAAGACCGAAAAGGATGTTATAAAAACAGGTAAGGCCTGAAACCTGTCTCTGCTTCGCTTCCGTCACTGACCACCAGTAGTCGCATCAGGACGCGTCTCACTATGGTATCGATTCGAGGATGAGGCACGGCGGTTGAAGGATGCCCCAGATCTTTGCCTCTGGTCCCGTGAAGGTTGTTACACCTGGAACGAGACATACCAAAATTCATGTCGCTATGCCCAATTCTTCATTTCACTGGGTATCAAACCCACCCAGCTGGTCGCCTTCTACCTGACCAACTCCCCCGAGTTCATGTTTGCAACCATGGGATCGTGGGCGGTTGGTTCCGCCCCAGCATACATCAATTACAACTTGGCGGGCGAGGCTCTGTTGCATTGTCTGCGAGTCTCAAAAACCAAAGTGCTGCTGGTCGATTGGGATGATGAATGCCGATCGAGGATCGAAGGGACCCGGAGTGAAATCGAGGCAGAAGGGATCAAGATCTACATTCTCGATGAACCCTTGAAGCATCAAATTGACGCCCTCTCACCAATCCGGCCTGCAGACGAACTGAGAGACGTCTTGCCGCCCACATTCCCGATGTGTTTGCTTTACACCAGGTATGTGCAGTCAAATGGATATGTCTTTCTTGTTCTGACCATGATAGTGGATCAACCGGTCTCCCAAAAGCCGCGGCATTCTCGCTTGCTCGCGGTTTGGGTCTCGGCGGTCCCCGAGCTCGAAACCAGGGACTCACCCCCGCCCCAAATGGAGACAGTTGGTATAACTGCATGCCGATGTACCATGGTACGGGCAATGCCATTGCTGTGATGAGCATGACCAGTGGGCTAGGCTTGGCGATCGGAAAGCGATTCTCCTCACGAGGGTTCTGGAACGACGTCCGTGACTCCGGCGCAACAGCCTTCGTCTATGTGGGAGAGACGGCACGATACTTGCTTGCGCAAGAGGAGAGTCCCCTTGACAAAGAACACAAGATACGATTGATGTTCGGAAATGGGCTGCGACCGGACGTCTGGGTGAGATTCCAAGAGAGATTTGGCATCCCACAAGTTACGGAATTCTTCAACAGCACTGAAGGCGTTTTTGGTTTGATCAACGTCTGCCAAGGTACGATTTTCGCCCTCCATTGACTAATCTCGCTCATGATTTCTAGGCCCCTATCTTGCAACTGCTGTTGGTCATCATGGACTGATCCTCCGGGCATTGATGCATCGAACGTACGTTCCAGTGAAAGCTGATCACGAAACTGGCGACATCGAGCGGAATCCAAAGACTGGATTTGCCACACGCATGCCGTACGACCAAGGTGGAGAGATGCTTGTCAAGATACCAAATGAGGAGACTTTTATTGGGTGAGTTTTCATTCCTTCTCTGGAGCAACACCGCTGACGCCAGCCAGTTATTGGGGAAACTCCAAAGCAACCCAGAAGAAATTCGAAAGAGATCTCTTTGTGAAGGGCGACCTGTACTACCGAACCGGAGACGCTCTTCGACGAACAACTGATGGCAGATGGTTTTTCATGGACCGACTTGGAGATACATTCCGCTGGAAGAGCGAAAATGTCTCTACAGCAGAGGTCGCCGAAGTCATTGGCAAATTCCCCGGAATTGTTGAAGCGAATGTCTATGGTGTTCTCGTCTCAGGTAAGTCGCCGCTCCCATTCATTAAATTAAGCTTACCCGCGTAGGTCATGATGGTCGTGCTGGCTGCGCCACTGTGTATATCCCATCTATCGCCCCCCCAACGACATATTCAATCCAGACCAACAAGTTCCCATTCGCAAAATTCCTTGCACACCTTCAAGCAAGTCTTCCGAAATACGCAGTGCCAGTCTTCCTTCGACTTCTTCCAGCCGCGACTCCCATGCACAACAACAAGCTGAACAAGGTGCCCTACCGGACAGAGGGCATTGATCTTGCCTCAATCTATGGTGCCAAGGCGGATGGCACCCCAGAGCACACAGAAGGCAGGGACTTGATGATGTGGTGGCCAGGATCACTGGGTATGCCTGTGGAGAAAGGTATGGATGGTGAACAATACATTGAATTCAAATTGGAAGATTTGAACGCAATTGAGGCGAAGGCCAAAAAACCTTCAAAGCTTTAAATAAATAGATCTCTAGATATCTACTAATTGCCAACCCTGTATGAGAGTGTTGAAAGCTCCGTAAGTTCCCCAATGTACCCTGTGCAACTCAGCATCTACACGTTCTTATAGCGAATAGTTTCATACGATGAGCGTGATTCCGACGAAGGTCCGGATATCTATGGTTAGATCTGCATATATCTCAAGTCGCGCTGAGGCAGGCATCCTTCCGATCGAGCGGATGGATTACGGCACTGAGTCCACACCGCGCGATTAGTGCCAACCACGCGCTTCTCTGAGTAATATAACCCATGATGCGTTCGCGTTGAGCATCTGCGATCGCGCCATCAAACGGCAAACTCTAGCAGCCGACAAACCGTATCCATATAAGTCATTCCCCCTGTCTCTTAGCACGCTCTCGTGGAGGCTAAATCGAGCTTGGACAATGCTGCAACCGCCCCGTTTCCAGATCTGCCGCATGAAGCATGGATATGCTCCGCTGCGATGGACTCAGGTAGTACGTCAGCCTTGCTCAGTTCAGCACCTCCGTCGGAGCATCTCTACTGCTGTGGCGGCCTTCCAACCTGACTGACCAACTTTGGAGATATAGGACGGCGGAGGTAGCGGGCGATTCTCGAACTCCCTTTGCATAAATGAGCACACGAGTGCATCGATTTCGGGGCCCATCGCCAGAGCAAGCGCTGGGACCTACTCGACAGTAGAGGGCTGCTGTCCATTTGATTCTTGCATTCCTCCGATCTCTCCCGCATCCATATTTTTCCTAACGCCACGACCTTTAACGTCCAAGATGTATCGTCATTGTACAAGTACCTCGCGAAATCACTTAGCATAGTGGTAGAGCTTCGTACATCGCAACTCGATACTCGTGAATGTGGCATCGAAGGAGATGAACGCGACTTAGGTCGACTCTATTCAATCTACGTAAGTAACGCATATTCGAAAGTCATTTGCTCTTTTATATCCAAAATTCTGACATACATGAGTCCACATCGTACTGTCGCCATTCCTAAAGATGCCGCTGCACTTCGAGCATTGGCGGCCCCTTAGAGCCGGCGCGTCGCATCGCTTCAAGGTCCCATATGGCAGAAATCACCAGCAGAGATGCTCATCTAGCATTAAGTGCCGGCGTACCCCCATCGGGCAGCAATAGCACGCGCGACCCTAATACTCGGCTCGTCCAAATATCTTGTGCACAACTCCGCAAGGAGCATATTTAATGGCAGGATAACCGCCTGCGAAGCCAGAAAACCCGTCGAAAACCCGATAGGCCCAATATCTGGTATTGCAAGTTTATAATCGTACCAAGTCGAAAATTGCCCTCGGATACCGCCAAACATGCGTTCGACACGGTCTCCAACGGTAAAAAGGAAAGGAATATGAAGGAGGTAAAGCGAAAAGCTAATACGTCCAAGGTATTTTAGCCGCTTCGTCAGGAAAAAGGACTGCAGCCATTTAAGCCTAAGGACAGTGTAGACGAGAATTATGGCGCCGAGGGTGTTGTAAAAGCGCCAATACTCGTCCTCAAAGTAATTCCGCGGAGTAAAGACCATCGTCAAGTAATACCAACCGGGCGTATTATAAGAAAGTTCGGGATCGTCGCGTTTATTCGCCGGTTGACATAGAAGCCACCATGACAAAATGAACAATACGTTCAAGGTCGCTTTTACCCCCTGCTTCGAGAACTGCTTGAGCAAAGCACGGTCGATGCCATCCAGATCATTTATGGCCAGAACCACACCACCCATAAAACAAGCCATGGACCATTTTTTAACCGAGAAAAGGATAATACCGGCAACGCTGAAAAGACTCAATCGATATCGTGGGATAAACGTCGCCACGGCCAGCATAAAATATACTAGCAAGGAGCCTTCGTATTCAACTGGCATTGTCCAAGCTGGGGGGAGGTATAGGTACCCTCGTGCAAAGGTCTCCGGAGAGGCGAAAGGATTCATCCATAAAGCGGTCTGCCAGATCCAGTTCTGTAATTCCAAAAGAAAACTCTCTTTAGGCACCGGAAATTCCAAGGTTGGAGCGAGTCCAAACGGCAGATGCATAACAAAGACAAACGCAAGCGCGATGCTTAACGCAGGAATATACAGCCGGAAAGGACGCCGAATAAACGCAGAGATCAACCTGCGATGCGCTGCTGCAGTGTCTCCATCGCGGATAAGTTGAAGTGGACCCGCGCTAAGCACATAACCCGAGAGGACGAAGAAGATAGCAACCGCTGCATTGCCACCGTTGAAAAGGCTGCGGATGAAGGGGAAGGTTGCAAATGCCGTTTGGCCGTGATATCCAAATCCTTCATGGAGGTTATCTTCGCGATACCACCAAGGGTGTTGATGAGATAGATAGACCATAAGACAGGCGACACCGCGAAGTCCATCGAGGCAAGCAGAGGAACGTTCCGGCGGAGACCGCCCCGGTAGATTGGCTACCGGTATTCTTGGCTCTTCCCTCATTTAGAGAAGCAAGTTTTAGCTTTCGGAATTTCGGCTTTCTAATTGATATTAGACACCTCTTCAGCAATCTATAGTTCAATATCACCCACCCAATGTCCTTCCGAATCGGGACGACAAATATTCAATGTCGTCACGCTCCACGTAGTAGCATCGCCGGCTTTGAAATTACCGGTACTTTTTGAGATGGAAACAAGTCATTTGCGTCGAGACAGACGAGAATACCAGTTACCACAGGAGGTCGGGAGAAAGGGGCGTCGCATGGATATGGATCACCCGCCTCGGTGAGCTAGGCCAGATCTGGGTTAGTGGTACCCCTGAGGTGATCAGCGACACATGTCATAAATTGACCGCTGATCTGCCACCACCCTTCAACGGTGATACCTGAGGAGGTGTCACGGAATATCTGTGTTTCTTGGCGTTTCCCCACGGCTTCATTCCGTATTCGATTCTATACCCCTATTCTTTCCCTTTTTAGGGAAGAGATCATCATTGTAAACCTGTGAGGCTGTGACAGTCTTTGGGCTTCGCCCAGTCTGTGTGTTGTGGCCTTGCGGCCTAAGGCATAAGGGATGGGTAGACCGGTTGCCCACGGATGTAAATAGCAGATCGCAGTGAGAGAGATCTTCTCCTTCTCTCTTTAGCAATTCAACAGCGTTACCAGCTTACCAAATTCTTCGTGGTTTGGGCCCATGACAATACCATATAAAATAGCTGCAGGAACAGCCTGTTTTCGTAGGGTCCGGCTCTTCAGGATCAAGTTCAATCTATCTACGCTCTTTTGGAATCTAACGGGGTTTTCCCACGGTCTCGCTGCATTAATCACTTGATTGAGCGAAACCGCTATTTATCTCACACTGATAACATCATGGGATGCATGATGTACTGTCATAGTTGTGAATACGGGGTCACGGGTAGGAAACCAGAGGACCCCGAAAAACAGACATCTTGATCTCTGACAGCAAACGCGTATTTAGAACTCTGGAAAGAGAGAGAGACCTATTCATTTCTTCTTCTTCTTTTCTCTAGCAATTCGATAACGTCTCCACCATTGATAATCCTTATCGATTGTGAACCTTCACACTTGTGACAATAATTCTATCGACTGAGAGGGAATAATGATCGCTAAGGCGAGGGTCCAGCGTCATTCTGCAACTGTGACACAGAACCAGTAGCTCCACCTATCATATCGACTTGACTTTCATCTTTCTTACAGAATCTTTCCTAGAGGAAAATGCCCTCAGGAAAACCTGCTATCCTTGTCTGAGCGGTTTATTACTCGGTAAGGGGGTTGACGGCATTTCTCCTGAGATTCTTCGCAATGGCGACTCGGATTTCATACCAAAGCCTGGGCGGCTGGAGATGGAGGAGGTTCTTCTGCCCTTCTCTGCTGTGGAGGATTCCCTACTGCGATGCCTCGAAGAGTATGCCTGAAATTGGCCCAGGATCACGGAAGAGTTCGAGCTCCAAGGACGGTTGAAGCATCGCACCCTCGTCATGTTAATGAATCGTTCCCGACTACCAGGTAAAGTGAAGTGGGTTCTGGAGGGCACCTCGACTTATGTCGTCGCTTATCCATTTCTGTTCTCCTCTCTCATCGTTCCTCGGGCCGAATGGATTTGCATCGTATTATCAAGGTTACCCAATCTGGAAATTTCCCCGCATTTTTCAGCCCTAGGTCTTGTTAGAGTACTTTCCCTTTAGTGCAAATCGTATCCGAGTCTCACAAACAATACAGAACATCGGATTTGACCTCAGATTAGAATCTTCTCAAGAGCATCATGGTTTACGAGTATTGGACGGCTAAGAAGATCGATAACTCGGTCCCGGCCGACCTGAGCAAGCTCAAAGGCAGGAGTGTGATCGTCACAGGGGTAGGTATCTGTTGATCGTTTTGGCGTGTCAATCGATCATGGAAACAATCGGTAACCTGTCAGAGGTAGTGAGATGCTTGTATTCGGTCAGAAGTACATAATTTACCTTGACGGGTATATATACCCAGGCTTATGTAATCTTATGTAATCTACAAGGTGCGGCGACTAAGTAATAGCCGCGGATTTCCGACACTATCACTGTCCAAATCAGCCTAGGGGGTAATTCGACTAATATATCTGATATCATCAGGTAGCAGTGGCCTTGGAGCTGGCTACGTTCAAGGCTTTCTGGATGCTGGGTATGGCGTGAGGATACGTGGTAGTTCTCGACTAACAGGCAAACAGAGCATATGTGACAAATCTAGATCTAAATCCCAACAAGGACCAAGAAGGAAAGTCAAAGTATGTTGATAGCCTTGATCCAGCACTCTCAAGTTCTGACTCTCTCAAGCTACCAATTCTACCGTGCCGACGCCACAAATTGGAGTCAACAGTTGAAAGGATTCAAAGCGGCAGCAGACAATTCTCCCAGCAAGTCTATTGATATTGTCGTTGCAAACGCCGGAATCGCGATCTATGACGATCTATTCCAACTTGACGACGCGGATGAGCCCGCCAAGCCCGAGCTCAAGGTCCTTCATGTGAATATAATTGGTGTTTCCTACACGGTGAAGCTCGCTAGGCACTACTTCAACAAGGAAGATGCGTCCCGTGATAAAGTTCTAATTCTCAAAGCGAGTCTTGCTGGCTACCTTGACCTTCCTGGGGCAACGCAGTATAATGCCTACAAGTTCGGCGTCCGTGGTTTTTTGTGCAATCTCCGCAAATCGGACCTGTCGCGAGTGAACTTGCTGGCACCCTGGTATGTATGGGTTAGAGTAATTCTTGCCTCATCTTGACAGAGAATAGCTGTTCCTTTGATCAGGTGATCTGGAGATGCGACTTCAGCAGGAGAGCACTTGATTACCAAGAATTGAAAGTGTTGATTGATCTTGATCCTTAATGAGCGTACAACCTACAGGAATACGCTCATCTTATATGTTCTGTATACAATTGATGGTCGTGGGGACCTTGGTTTCCTCAAAACGAGCGAAGAAGCAAAGAAAGAAGCATTGGTGATATCGTGGGATGTGGGATGCTCCTCCACGTGGGAACCACGGGGGAACCACGGGGGAACCATGGGGGCTAGACCACCTAAATACGACTAAGTAATGGGGGCGCGGTCTGGAGACCGGCGGGTCCCGAAAAATAGAGATATCCTGAAAGCCTGATCTCTGACACATCTTTCTATTGATTTACCATATGATAGGTTCATTCCAACCCCCATTATTCCGGACACCGTGAAGCCACTTATGGAGGCAAATTTGAAGCGACTGGGTTCAGAATTTGCCCATGTTGAGGATGCGGTCAAAGCATGCCTTCGACTAGCCGCCCTGCCGCCGATGATAGCGTGAATGGCAAGTTAGCCCAAATAGGCTTTCTAATGTCTCGAAGCTTTCAGGCTCACTATCATAGGCCGTGCTCTGGGAATTGTCCCTCGATATGTCGACAAGGAGGGCTACATTGATCTTGCACTAAATGTTTTGGACAGAGATGACTGCAAGTGGATGTATCTTCGTGGTAAATGAAGGCACCAGTCATCCCAGCATGATCTTCCCTGGCAAGCCGTACGATTCATCGAAAGCGAATGGCGCTTAGAATAGGATGTCGAGTAGCAGCGAGGCTGGTGAAACTGATTGATTCGGTCAATGTAGCTCTAGGTCTTCTTTGCGAGTGCCTCTAAGCGAGAGCCAATGTAAGTTCGAACCCCTGCCTGTTGGCCAACCACCTACTTGGCCAGTATCACCATCTTCACCACCATCACCAAACGCGTAATATCTCAACCACCATATCGTATTACGATGTCAAATTCAGAGGAGGTACTCCTACAGGCTATCCATGCCGTAGAGACCGGTCAATGCAAATCACAAAATGAAGCTGCGGCCCTATTCAAGGTCAATCGAGCTACGCTTCAAAACCGCCTCAAGGGCATGCAATCGCGCTCTACAGCTCAACAATCGAACCAACGCCTTACACCGGTGCAAGAGAGGTTTTTAGTCGACT
>NW_022985093.1:0-11063 GCF_010015585.1 Eremomyces bilateralis CBS 781.70 | reverse complement strand
CCTCAGCCCCAAAACGCAAGAAGAAGGTTCGGATAGATCCCAATGTTAAGTTCGCACAGATTAAAGAGATCAAAGTAGCGCAAGAGGCTGTACGGCTTCTGGAGGCAAATACTATACTAGAACAGAGTATTCCCGTGGCTGAAACTATACCAGACGCTCCCCAAGATGCTGTACAATAGTCCTATGGTTTGAATTTTCAATATAATTACGTGGTGGTAGAGATGTCACGGTTTTCATGATGGTGGCTAAGATGGTGATACTGGCCAAGTAGGTGGTTGGCCAACAGGCAGGGGTTCGAACTTATATAATGTGCTGGACCAGCCTTGTGTTACACCCACACACTATCGTCGTTATCCGTGGTTGGAATTGGGCGCATGCGTATCGCCCCCCTCCGCTCGACAGGAGCTGTCCGTGGTTTCATGAGAGCCACAACCTCTTCCATCCCACCGTCCTTCGCCATTTCTATAAGGGCTCCCTACATAGTATTCAGGCCTTCCAGGGGCACACAGCGTCGAAGCCTTGCTCTATCGTCCATAGTCGTGAGGTCTTTTCCCAGAACACTTGGGGGCTCCGAAGGACATCCACACAACTCATCCACTGCGAGATTCTACGTACGGGCAGAGCTGCACCCGTGACATACCATATGTGTGAATGCAGTGCTAGTATTATTCAATGGAATGATTGATCAACGGACGTGTCACAAGATGCCCCTGTTGGTTTCTACTGCCACCTAACATTCCTTTCACTGCCCTACAGTAACTGAGCTTAAGCAGCGATCGTGCTTAATCATCCTCCCAGCGAAATGCGACAGGAAGTCGCTCTGTGCATGTTTTGGCGATGAACTTAGATTTCCCTATTCAAAGATACCAGGTTACCTACATGTCCGACAGAGAATGTTTTCTGACGACGTTCGACAAGACCCCTGCCATCCTGGCTAAATTCACCAGTATAGGCTAATGTGCTATCTTCGCGGCGATTCTGTTAGTGGAGTGCTTTGCCAAATTTGGCAGGAAGCAGGCGACAATTATCGCACAGACTCCAAAGGGGATACTGCTGATCCAAACCCAGCGAAATGCGTCCGAGTATCCCCACCTACTGCCTATTATAGCTGCCTGAATGATCTCAGGTGTGACGCCAGGGATAGTCGACACTTGATGGGGCACTGTAAGAAACGTTTCCACAAAGGTTGCGGTGTTCGAAACTGGTAGTCCTGCCGCTAGAGCGTATTCAGCGACCCGTGCTGGTAGGGCCGTTTTGAGTTTGCTGTTGAAGACATTGAAGTAGATTGCATAGCCCATGGCGCCCCCAAGGGCGCGTACGCAGAGTGAGAGGGCTGCACAGGTGGCGATAAGCGTATCGGGGCATGCCATCATGGCAATAGTGGCCACGGGTGCGATAATGCCGCCAACACCGAAGCCGCCTAGAGTGGCAAAAGCGACTGACATTTTCGCATTGTCTGGATTGGCGATCGAGAAGGCGCCCGTGAATGCGGCTGATTCGTGAGCTCCGTGAGCTTGTTTTCCTTATTGAATGGACAAGCAGAACTAACTTACTCATCAATACCAGGTAAAACAAAACCACTTCTCTCGTCCAGCGTATCAGCCTGTGAAGTAGAAGATTTCCAATGAATGCCCCGACCAGGATGGCCCCGCCTGTAGACAATCCTTTGAGTCCGACTTGAACAGGATCGGAGTCGTAAACTGTGCTAAATTCTGTGGGTAGAAGGTTGACTAGGGAGGCAAAATTGATGCCTGGATAGCAAATATTAGTCATTCTTCTTTATGGTGAGTACGTAGCAAACATACCTCCCACCGCAGAAACCAAATATGCCACAGTCACGATTCTTTGCCCCTTAAATAGTTCAGGTGGGACCATGGGGTATCGGGCATACTTCCACTCCCATATGACGAAACAAACCATCAGGACGATGCCGATAAGGAGTTGGCAAAGGACATAAGCACTCGTCCAGGAATGGGTGTAACCCCCAGCTTGAAGAGCAACAAGACTATGACTGGTTAGTCCGCATCCTGAACAGACATCGGCGACTTACAATAGGGTTGTCCCCGTAAGTGAGAGAATGATGCCAGGATAATCGATTTTGGTGAAAATTCTTTTCACATCCTTGGAGCGAGCTCGAGTTTGTGTCACGGGGAAGTAGGTAAACAAGAGCCCCACGAAGCAGATAGCGTTCCAAATCCTTTTGTTTGGGCCTATTAGATCATACTGGGGTTGAGGTAAGCATAAGAATCACTTACAGACAGATCCAGTAGCCCCAGCGCCAGGTGTAATATTTTGCCAGCAACTGTGACTCCAAAACACTCGGGATGAACGGGAGGGTGACGACAGTCAAAATAGCGACGTAGATCGGACGGCGTTTCACAGGCACGAGTTCAGAGGTTCTGAAGCATCCTTAGTCAGTACTCGCTAGTAACCCGTTTAGTTTCACTAACCCAGCGAGCGCGGTCATCTCCCCAATAGCAGCACCACTGCCACAGAGCACCATGCCGACAAGACCATCTCTGAACTTATGTGCTGTTCCCATAACAATGCATCCGATAATCAACAGACAACCCCCAAGAAGGCAGACATAGCGGCGACCGAGGAGGTCTTGGAAATAGCCACAGATAGGAACAACGGCTGCAAGAGCCAGACCATAAGAGACAGGCAGCCATGCTGCAGATGCCGTACCGCCGAGTTCAGCAGTTATGAAAGTCAAAGGACCGGCAGTAAAGTAGACCGGAATCTGAGACCCTGTTTGAATTCTGGTAAGCATGGGAAATGTAACACTTCAAATTAGAAGAGGTCCATCCGCTCACCTGTGTACAAGCCAACCAGGCACATAACAGCAATACGCTGCCTCCAATTCCAATCCACCTTTCCATCCGAGTCGTCACCTTTCACGGCGTTCTTGTTCTGAACGTCGACTGAGGCGAGATCATCGCCATTGGTGTCGACGTATTCAAGCTGCTGCACATCTTCGTCGCTTGTGGCCTCGTTCACATCACCACGCTCAGGATCAATCGTTTTCTCCTTTATGTTGGCCATGTTAGAATCGGACTGACTGTGGTGAAAAGATCGCACTTCGAGACTTCGAAACAAGGTCAATCAAATGATTATCTGTACTTCTCCGCAACCACAGTGTGCCCCTCAATTATGCGGGGTACATCGACACCCGGGAGATCGTAGATGTCGGTATCTCGGGTTATAGACATTTGGGGTAAATCCATAGTAGAGATGTCTATTATCACCCGAGATACCAGTACCTACGATCTCCCAGACGTCCACTATACCCCGCATTATTGAGGGGTCTGCCGTAAGTGCGGAGAAGTACTACCATTAAGGATATCGTAGATATCCCCGGTTAGAGTGGAACCTGGGGTAATAGGGAGTAGAGATGCGCACGCGGAGAGTGGAGATCTGGAGCGGACCGAACAAGTGAACTGAATGGACCCGTAAATAAGACTGGATAATTATCTGGGGTAATGTGGAGATGTCGGGCCCACCGGACAGCAAATATGCAATAACTACATCACTAACCCCTGACTGAGGTCCAGTGGTCAATCGATGCGGACCATGAGGACTGGTCGGATTGAAGCGCAGAGTCGAGCTCCCAGAGGGAACGGTCCCAAGACAATGCTCCGGAGTCAACGCTCCCAAGGCAACTGGTTCGGTTGTTCCAAGCAAAATATTCAAAGCCTTCCAAGGTCCATTTACATCCTTGCTGATGTAGCGCTACTACGCTAAGTTAGTTAGTTAACTAACGTAATCCACCAGCGAGTCGCCCAAACCACCGAGTCGCCCACCTCATCTCCATAACAGCGATCATCACGGTTTTTTCGCAATGTCTCAACAACAGCGCCCTCAATTACCTTCAAATGAAGCTAGAATGAACCTAGCCATCCAGACTATCGAACAAGACCAAGTTCAATCAATTCGAGAAGCTGCAAAAGCTTACAACGTCCCGTGGAGTACCTTACGTGACCGCCGCAACGGAATGACTGCACGAAGCGATTGTGTCCCGAATTCGAAAAAGCTCTCAAATATGGAAGAAAGGGTGATTATCGACTACTGCCTCGATGTCGACGCGCGCGGATTTCAGCTCAATTACGATATGTTGCGAGATATAGCCAACAAGCTACTCAGCGATCGCGGTCAGGCTCACGTTGGTATCAATTGGCCTTCAAGATTCGTACAACGCGTTCCAGAGCTCAAAACACGTGTTAATCGAAAGTACGACTATAAAAGAGCCCTGAACGAAGATCCAGAGATTATTGGCGCGTGGTTTCGCCTCGTACGCAACGTGAAGGCAAAATACGGTATCCTGGATGAAGATACATACAACTTTGATGAAGTTGGCTTTCAAATGGGCGTAATCGGGACGCGCATGGTCATCACGGGTACCGAACGACGTCAGGCTCCAAAAACCTTGCAGCCAGGCAATACAGAATGGGTGACATCGATCATTGCTGCCAGCGCGCAAGGTTGGGTTGTCCCACCCTTCATCATCTTCAAAGGCGCTCGACATTACAATACCTGGTACGAGGCGATTGCGGATAGGTCTGATTGGGTTCTATCAGTTAGCGAGAAGGGCTGGACGTCCCTTGAGCATGGATTTGAGTGGTTAAAGCATTTTAATCGCTTCACAGAAGACCGTACGACTGGCGCCTATCGGCTTCTGATTATGGATGGCCATAACAGCCATGACACTATCCAATTCCAGGATTTCTGCAAGGACCAGAAGATCATTACTCTCTGCATGCCTTCGCATTCATCTCATTTGCTACAACCCCTCGACGTTGGCTGTTTTGGGCCATTAAAGCGCGCGTATAGCAAGGAGATTGAGGACTTTATCCGGTGCCGCATCAACCACATCACGAAAGAGGACTTTTTACCTGCTTTCAAGACCGCCTTCGAAAAAGCAATTGCTACGGAGAATATCCAGGGCGCCTTCAGAGGCGCAGGATTAATGCCTTTCGATCCAGAAGCTGTTATTTCAAAGCTTGATGTCCGATTACGGACCCCGACGCCATTACCAGAGACCACTCAATGGGAGTCGCAAACACCACGCAACGTCGCTGAAATAGGGTCCCAAACAGAGTACATACGACAGCGCCTTCAAAGAGATCAAAATACCTCCCCAACACCGCTTTTAGAAAGCTTTTCAAGCCTTGAAAAGGGTGTTCAAATGGTCGCGCACGGAGCTTCAATCATGGAGGTCGAGATAGGAAAGCTTCGGAAGGCAAACGAGACGCTATCAAAGCGCAAACAACGCAAAAAAAAGGTGCTTAAGGGCGCTGACACGCGCTCAATTACTGATGGGCTTCAATTAGTTGAACAACGCCGGGATCAAGATATAATCAGTCAAAATGGTGCTTCTAGTGACGCTCCTGGAAGGCGCCAGCGACGTTGCGGACGCTGTCGCGAGCCAGGACATCGAGTTGAGACCTGTTCAATGCCTCAATTAGCTATAACAGAAAACGTAGATCCTAGCCTACTTCCTAATTAATAAATTGCTTCAGTAGTTGTTGAGATATTCAGGTTACGGTAGTGGGCCACGGTTGAGGTGGGCGACTCGGTGGTTTGGGCGACTCGCTGGTGGATTACGTTAGTTAACGTATTCCACAAGCGAGCGGCCCATACAGGCGAGCGGCCCACCCCATTTTACTAGTAAATTCGATAAAATTCGATATCAATATCTCAACAACCACTGGATAATATAGTCTGAAAACTTAGAATTAGGTTTTCCTAGCCATTTCTAGCTTACTATTGAAATCTTAAAACCCTAGCTTTTACAGGTATAGAGATGCCTACTTCTTGGCAAGATTTAGAGACCAAATCTCTATATCTTTATAACTATAAAAGATAAAGCTCTAAGATTTCAATAGTAAGCTAGAAATGGATAGGAAAACCTAATTCTAAGTTTTCAGACTATATTATCCAATGGTTGCTGAGATATTGATATCGAATTTTATCGAATTTACTAGTAAAATGGGGTGGGCCGCTCGCCTGTATGGGCCGCTCGCTTGTGGAATACGTTAGTGATCTAACTAACTAGTTAGTTAGCGTTAACTACCTTTTCCAAAAAAAAAGTGTCCAATTCGGTCTCTACTCCCAACGTGAGGCTTCAGCAAAAGTGCGCTTATGTTCGACAATATATCTTGGTTACTGGCTATCTTTTGAATCTAGTTTTACTTATATACAAATCGAAATGAACTTATAATGTTGGGGTAAAAGGACCGAAACGATTTGTATGGGCGTCCGGCGTGTCGTGCAGAAGCAGCTCAATACTCACAACAAGTGGCCTAGTATGCTAAAAAATCCATCAAATACATTATGCTAATGCACATTGTCCTTCTCATAATATTTTTTCCGCCTCAGATTATATTGTGGTGGAGTGGAGTAGGGTCACTCGTCAGAAATTCTCCCTTAATGTGACAGGCTTGGGCTTCGCCCAGTCTGTGTGTTGTGGCCTTGCGGCCTAAGGCAGAAGGGATGGGTAGGCCGTTTGCCCACAGATGTAAATAGCAGATCGCAGTGAGAGAGATCTTCTTCTCCTCTCTTTAGCAATTCAACAGCGTTACCAGCTTATCAAATCCTTCGTGGTTTGGGCCCATGACACTTAGAGGCGCTCGGAATCGCCATCAGACCATCAATACCAGTCAATTAGAAGCCGAAATCCAACACGCGTCGCCCAAATGGACATCCTAACATGCGAGCCTCCGACTGTCGCATCAAGCGGGTGTCTGGATTATACGGAGCCCTTGATTAGACAAAATATTCAATCCCTGGAGACGACTGTTAGCATGGACTTACCTCATATTACCACCAAGCTGTTTTAATTCATTTCACGGCTACGGGCAGCGGATGAACAAGCCATAGAGCATATCTTCTCGTGCCGGGAGCTCTTTATCCACGCTTTATTGACTCGATTGTTAGTAGACCAAACTGGCGCGTAGATTTTTCATACGAAAGATGGAACCGAAAGTTTGGTCTTTCAAGCCGCCTGGATCATGGCTGCTCCCAGATGAAATTCGAGTCGAGTTGGCTCGACATCCTTATGCTCCGCTCTAAGCACGTCTGAGGTAAAATGGGGGAGAGGATTGTTGAAGGGGTGATTAGTCAACCGCATCTGGGTGCGGAGTATATATCCTGCAGACTTCCCACCTTTCCAGGTAGTTCATAAATTGATAACTAAGGATCATATTGTACACCAAATATCACGACGGACTTATCAAGATACTCTCCCCTTAGAACCACCGGAAATTCCTCGAGCACCTGAATATGCGATCTATCCAGCATCTCATTATAATCCCACGAGATATAATCATATCCATCACTGAAACGAACATAACTGATTCAGAAGGATAACTCCGCGATACGGTTGTGATATACAAATCTTTTCTAGATCTAGGGGGGTGTATCGGAAATCCGTGTCATGGGCCCAAACCACGAAGGATTTGGTAAGCTGGTAACGCTGTTGAATTGCTAAAGAGAGAAGGAGAAGATCTCTCTCACTGCGATCTGCTATTTACATCTGTGGGCAAACGGTCTACCGATCCCTCAGCCTTCTGCCTTAGGCCGCAAGGCCACAACACACAGACTGGGCGAAGCCCAAGACTGTCACAATCCGCGGCTATTACGTAGTCACCGTGTCACAGAATATCTGTGTTTCTTGGCGTTTTCCCACGGATTCATTCCGTATTCGATTCTATACCCCTATTCTTTCCCTTCTTAGGGAAAAGATCACCATTGTAAAGCATATAAAATAGCTGCAGGAACAGCCTGTTTTCGTAGGATCCGACTCTTCAGGATCAAGGTTAATCTATCTACGCTCTTTTGGAATCTAACGGTGTTTTCCCACTGTGTCGCTGCAGTAATCACCTGATTGAGCGAAACCGCTATTTATCTCACACACCGCACCTTGTAGATTACATAAGATTACATAAGCCTGGGTATATATACCCGTCAAGGTAAACTATGTACTTCTGACCGAATACAAGCATCTCACTGCCTCTGAACAGGTATCCTATTGTTTCCGTGATTGATTGACACGCCAATGTTACGGCACGGTAGCTGGATGCACACAACATACACATAGCCAAAGGTATTCTAGATTAAGCTAAAGAAGAGAACAAGAAGGGGAAGCCTTCTCGTTTACATCGAAGAGGTTTGGACTCTGAATCAACCTTTAACCTAATCAGGCTTAGGCTCCCAGCCTTAGTCAACCAAGGGTTTCAACCCATAACAGCCAAAACGATCAACACCTCTCCAATCCCTAATGCTGTGTTACCATGTTTGTTTGCTTCTCTGATATAATCCACCAGCCACGTCTTCAGCCACAACCAAGGGAACAGGCCGCAGGCCTGGGACCATAACATTAGAGGCCAAAAACGCAGATAGATTGATATTGATCCTGAAGAGCAGGAATCGTACGAAAACAGGCTGTTCCTGGAACTATTTTATATGGTTTACGATGATGATATATTCCCTAAAAACCGAAAGAAAGAGGGGTATATAATCAAATATGTACGGTAATAATGAAGCCGTGCTGAAACGCCAAGAAACACAGATATTCTGTGACAGGTACAATCAATTAACTGGAGTGGTGAACCTCGTCCTCACCTAGCTTGCAGGGGAGAGTTATTCGTATTCCTCGTACGGCAACTAATATTGGGCTTCTAGGCGGATCCTACCCTTTCGAGCATTATATTGCCAATATCCAAACTTCTAAGAAGCATCAAGAATGTCATAGTACTACCCCGTGGGCTGATGCGGTGACTTGTAAAAGCTCAATAGAGAGATGGCTCCGATTGTACCGATGCCGTTCACATTGGCAAGACAGTATTATCCGCTTCATATGCTGAAATTGGACGTGGAAGAGCTTCGGCATGGCTTCTAGAGATACTTATAACCACTCCAAATCTCGTTTCGAGATCGGCTTTGGAGTATTCTTGAGTCCTTCGAGTTGACAGATCATCATGAGACTTTCACTATTGCTCTTCGTCGGCGCTGTGTGCGCCCATACGACCATTAAGAATATTGTCATCGATGGAAACGCGTAAATCTTCCTCACTACTGTATCACTTGCACTCGCTGACTCTACTGAAGCTACCATCCCTTCGACGAGCGTATTGACCATCTTGTCGGTCCGGTTAAACGCATCGGATGGACCTACGATGTAGTCCCCCCCACATTTAATCCTGTCACGGACTTCTCGAGCCCGGACATTGCCTGTAAGCGCATATAGCAAGATATAGCAACGTCGCCGGGAACTAACCGTTCTTTAGGCCGTAAGAATGCCATAGCACCAGCGCTGAAGGCAATTGCTCGTGCTGGCGCGGAGGTGATCCTCCTCTGGACGCCGATCACACGCATGCACTGGGGCCCAGGGGTTGCGTATTTGGGCCGTCTTCCCACGCCGGAAACCTCGCCAAATGATATCAAGTTCTTTAAGATCTACGAGAAGGGATTTGATGCTACCGCTGGTATGTAACGCTTCTCACATATACCGCTCAGGCACTAAGCAGAGTCATTAGATAAATGGGCAAACCAGCTCGCCAACGACGAAGGCGATATGTACAAGCTCCGACTCCCTAGCGACATTGCACCGGGTACTTACATCCTCCGCGCCGAGCTCATCGCCCTTCATGGCAATATGAAGGAGCTCATGTCCCATGATCTGAAGGAGCAGATCCAAATCTACCCGTACTGTTTTAGCATCGAGATCACGGGATCCGGCACCGCCAACCCGGAGGGGGTGACTTTCCCAGGACCATACAAGGGTACAGACCCGAGCTTCACCTTCGCGCCTGCCGCGACGTACTTAAACAGTACGGAGGGCTTCACGGAGGAGAATAGCAAATTCGTGTGGCGCCTTTTTCATACCCCAGTCTTTTCGTCCCTGCTACACCGACTAACATCTCCGAAAGGTCCCGCCAGGTCCACCCTTGTATGATGGAAAATACGCCGCGCCGACCGGTCCCCGTCCTACAGTAACCCGTGAACAAACCGGTGCATATCCACCGGAGCTTGAGGTCATATATCAGGACTTGATCAGAAAAATTGAGAGGCCGGCTCTAAAACTGGCAACGTATATCAATACCGCATGGCCCGGGTATCAGGCCGACTCTGACACAATGAAAACGTACGCGCAGATAGGTGCTGGGGTGTTTAAGGAGAGCAATGAGGCCATAGAGGCGGTTAAAGGGGATATTCTTGCGTTTAAGAATGCTACCCAAGGATATAAATCTTAACGAGTGTCAGAAACAAAGGCTATCTTAACTTCCCGCAATAGACAAAGATATATTAGGGTGAGGGTAAAGTGTGCTCCTGTTTAGCTTGAATGGGGGCTCCGCAGTTCAAAGTAGGTGATTGGGTCTACTTAGACACTCGGTACCTTAACTCAGCTCGACCTTCGAAATCACTCGATTTAAAGAATATTAGGCCGTTCCAGATTACTCGAGCGATCGATTACTTTACTTATAAACTGGACCTCTTATCGAACGCCCTCGAAGGAGTCTACCCTATATTTTACCCGTAGCTACTCCGACTCGATGATAGCAAGCTATTCGATGGCTAACGACCTCTAAGAGCAGAAGCCGAAAACCAAAATAACGACGGAACTCGGGCAGACTACGAAGTAAAAAAGGTAGTAGACTGTAGAATCGATAATAGAAGGAAGGACAAAGCGATAGGATAGAAGGGCTGTATTATGTACCGAGTACAATATGAAGGATGGGACGCATGGAACGAAAAACCGAAATGGTGTCATGGGCCCAAACCACGAAGGATTTGGTAAGCTGGTAACGCTGTTGAATTGCTAAAGAGAGAAGGAGAAGATCTCTCTTACTGCGATCTGCTATTTACATCTATGGGCAAACGGTCTACCCATCCCTTCTGCCTTAGGCCGCAAGGCCACAACACACAGACTGGGCGAAGCCCAAGACTGTCATAAAAGGTCTCTCCTCCCTTTTAAGGAGGCCGTCTATCTCCTGCCCTTAACGCTTCGGAAGCAATGTTTCGGCCCGTCTGAGCTTCGTAGTCATCTAATGCGACAGTATCTT
>NW_022985092.1:232198-309810 GCF_010015585.1 Eremomyces bilateralis CBS 781.70 | reverse complement strand
ACTGAAGAAGACCTTGGGTTTGATAGCTTCGAAGCCATACTCGGGGGTACGCAGGCCATGCTAGCAAGCGAGCTTAATGAGACGATGCCTACCCTGGATGACCGTCGTGAACTTGCTGAATACCAGTTCCCGGCAGAGGATATCGAGGATTTAACGCCTGTTGCTAACGATATCGAATCCGATGAAGAGACCGCTACTATTAGTAGTCAGACGGTGGCTAACACGGAGACAAGTCAAGTTACCCAAGAAGCTCCTCACCCCTTCGCTGCCAACTCCAAGTATTTCATTCCTTCAGATACCTCTCTACCTCTGCCACGCAGGATTGCCACCCAGCCAATGACTGACTTCGCCCTTGCAATGGGCACATGGGTACAGCAGTACGGTGTCCCTCGGTCCCAGTATAAGGCGCTCGTTGAGGTTCTGAACCTTACTAGCAATAAAGAGATCAGCAAGCTCCCTAAAAGGGTTGATACTATAAAGAAACAAGTGAACGAACAACTGCCCCTCCTCGAAATCCGCTCTAAACCGATTACCCTCAGTGCTAACAAGCTCCCGAGTGGCCGCCGTGGGGAGGCTGAGGCCGGTTTACGAACGCATGCAGAGAACCTCTACTTCTTTAACCCGTTCGAGCTCTTTAGGACAATCTTGAACACCGAGCTACGCTCAAATATGTTCTTTGGGATGGCTAGGTTCGTCGACTCGCCTAAAGAGCTCTGGGAATCTATTGCCTGGGCGTCGTCAATCCGTTGCTCTTCTGGTCAGTACGGCTACTATCCAAATACGACCGAGCCAGTTTTTCCTTCGGATCTCGTCCGTTTCAAATGCAACGATACACAGTGTCTCTGTCAGACGATGACGCAAAAGCCGCATCTTGGCCAAATCGTGGCTTTTGGAAGGGATTTCCGCACATATCGCGAGCATAGTAGCCCAGAGGGTTCGATTGTCCTCAAGGTCCAGCGGTTTCAGCTAATAAACCAGTTCCTCTCTCGCCCAACGTACCAAAATCTTACTCTCGACCCGCCTCCTCACTCCCGCGAATTCATTATGCTAGATGATACTATCGACGTTGTCCCCGAAGAATTGATTGAGCGCCTAACAGACATTACTGTCTATTTCGACTATGCCTTCAGGAGCTCTGTACAACTCCCTAGCGATCGATCAACAGACAGCCTCTCTCCAAACGAGCATATTGTACGTCGGGTCTATAACCAGAATACAGGTATCCGGCCTATCTTTAAGACCCACCCGATCCGCGGCGAACTTGAGCTTGAGGTCTATGGGCGAGAATATTTCGTCAGCAATTTCGCAAAGCGGAATAGGCCTAGGGGGACGGATATCTTGTCTGTACCTATCCTTGGGTATCTCGATGGCTTCGGGCTCTTCCGTAACATGCACCGTACTATTATGGGCTTCTATCTTCTCCTGGCCTGCCTTGTCCAAGCCGAGCGGAATATTCCGGCCAATGTATTTCCACTGACTTTGGGCCCTCACGGTAGCAACTTTGACGACGTCGTCGACGCCCTAGAGTTGATGCAAAGACTGGATAGGGGCGTTGATATGGATATCAACGGCAAGACATACTTCGTATGTATTCCCTTCCTTGCATTCATCGGTGATATGCCGCAGCAACAGCTAAATGGAGGGTTCCTGGGGCCGACCGCAAATTTCAACTGCCGTTTCTGTACCATCGACGCTCCTCGACGAGGCAACCTGGACTTTAATATCGTCCACAGTGGTCGGTACCATTTCGAAGTCATGCGTCAACGCCAGCATATGGATTCGGTCTGGCAAAAGACGCACCACGAGGCATTCGCCAGAGCCAACGGCATGCGTGTCGAATTCCCTGCCTTGAAGAAGCTGGCCCCTTGCAATCCTATTAATATTGATTGCCCTGGTGATATGGCGCACTCCGAAGCAGGTGGTATTACGGAGCTGTTACACTTGGCTATACTTGACCAAGTACTAACCCCCCAAGCGGCTATTGGATATACGCAGAAAGTACGCTCGTTCCCATTTCCACCAGGATGGAACCGCATTCAGTCGCCGCTATTTTATATCGGCTCCTATACGCTCCAAGAGCACGCTCGCTGGTCTGTTATTATACCCGTTCTCTTCCGCCTTTGGCTGCGTGCCTCGCATATCAAGCCGACCTTTCTCCAGGAGGCACATATTGTCTTTAGCACCGAGGTCCTTGAGCTGGCCGCTGTGGAAAACCCCAAGCTCCCTACCAATGACCATATCGTTACTATTCTGGTCAAGGCTGTTGCATCAGTGGCAAAGGTAAATACTCTCCTCTCCGCCGCCTATCTGACTACCGCGGAGCGCGCATCCCTACATATGGAGATTACGGCGTCTCGCTCTATGTTCCAACGGCTCTGCGAAGTGGCCTCTCGTGCTGCGGCAATTCAGACCAGGGCATTCTCTCGTGTTGGTTCTCGTACAGGATCCGTTGAGCCAGGTTCGTCGACGCAGCCAACGCAGACCCCTATGTCTATCATTACTGCCTCTACAACTCCAGTAGCCATCACCAAGAAAGAGGCTGCGTCGACCAAAAACAAGGCGGCGGGATACAGGAACAATATCAGTCGCCCCAATGTCCATGCTGCCCTTCACTACCCACTGGTACAGGACCAGTATGCACTCGTCTCTAACGTCCATGCTCTTGGTGGTGAGCTGAAGCATCGATCCTATAAGAAGAACATCCTTAGGACGAATAAGAAGCACCCTGAGAAGGATCTCCTTGAAATTGAGAGCTTTACCATGACGCTCCGCTTCTTACTCCATGGGAGTTTCCAGGTCACGCATCCCGCCCTTAGTGCCCAGTTCCAAAACCTCCGTGTACGTTGTCCCCAGTTGTTTACCTCCCTGATGCCTCACGCTACGATCGCTCAGCTCCAAGTGGTCCCTGGAGCTACCGGAGCTGGGGAGTTGGACGCAGACCATGATATCTCCCTGGCTACCAGGGAGGACGATACGCATCGTCAACCGTCTGTGCTTGGTCGGATTCCTAACAAGTACGTAGAGCAGACACTCCAGCTCCCAGTGTCTGTCTCTAAGTTCTCCGCCGGGTTTCGCGCCAAACTTTTCCGGTCGTATAGTGCCGACTACAAGATGCCTGTCAACCATCCTGGCACCCGTCGACTTCGTTGGTGGAAGAAGGTATCGTTTGTCTGGAGGGAGCCGCGCCGGGAGGGGGAGATGTAAGTACTATGCAGTGGCATTTAATGGGTAAGACAGGCTGACCTTCTGCTTATAGGAGATCTGAGCAGCGTATCACTCTAAGCCGTGGCCATTACGTAGAGTATGACAGTGGTATGCTTGGTCGTATCGACCAGATCTTTATCCATGAGGCCCTGAAAGGTAAGCAGCCTCCCTCTTGGCCCGAGTTTACTGCTAATATCCCTAGATAACTGCCGCATATTCTTCCTCATTACTCCCGCCGTTCCATTCGAACCGTTACGTCAAGATCGCGTCTTTAATTATCCCCTCTTCGAGCTCAGCGAAGAGCAGACCCTCGTCGGCCTCCCCTCGATCACCGGACGCCAGTTATACGTTGTCCCGATTACAGAGAACAATGCTCAGCTTACGCTCGACAACGCCTCTCGCACCGTGATGTATGTCGACTCGAGGATCCAGTTTATGTAACAATGGGGGCTTGCTGGCCACTGTAACTAGTGGCATGGAACTCGTGGTGTGGCTGGTGGAGCATCGTGTTGGTATGGGAGGAGTGCATGGGGGTAGCACCAGGCAAGGCATGTTAGACCAAGGCTGGGAGAACATCGGCAATGAGGCACGTGACGCTGAAAATCATGTGTATTTTGAGCGCCTCAGGCTGTCAGGCATTAAAATTGAGGAGATCCTATTGGCAGCCACTAGGGCCCACTATTCCTTAACAAACCGTTCACAAACCGTTGAACAACCGGTATTTACACATACCGTAAAATAACCAAACGCCTAACCTAGTCAAGCGCTTATATGGTCTGACGTTTACATGGTAAGCATCCGTTAAGTAGCCAAGTGCTAATTTTTACCGTTTGCAGCCGTAACGGGATACTAACAGTCAATAGACGATTACATAAACCCCGGTATGCGCCCTGCTGTTTGCTCTGCAGCATCAGGACATAACGCCTTGCACACTTTAGATAGATTCCTCCTTCATAGCAACAATTCAATGTTTGCCTCACGATTGGAGATTTCCTACAGTGAGACCCTTACATTTAGCATTGCCAGATTCTCAAGACGTCTTCGAGAAAGCTGGGAACTTCATTTGACTACTGTAATGCTATATTATGCCCGCGGTCTTCGGTAATTATCCAAACTTCCAAAGTAACATGTTGTCGGAAATCCGCGACTATTACTTAGTCACCGCCTCTTGTAGATTACATAAGATTACATAAGCCTGGGTATATATATACCCTCCAAGGTAAACTATGTACTTCTGACCGAATACAAGCATCTCACTACCTCTGATAGGTTACTGTCGCAGGCCAAGGCATGAGCTCTAGGAGTCCAAGGCTACAAACTGCATTAATAATCTTGCCGTGACTCTCGTATATCTGTAGGGCCGGGGGACCAGGCATTCAGCTAGAACACACAACTTACACACAACTTACACACAACTTACACAATACAACAACTTCGCTGCTGGAACAACAGCATCTCACTCCCAACCATTTTAGCACATCACGTGCGACAGTTACCGATTGTTTCTGTGATTGATTGACACGCCAAAACGATCAACAAATGTGGATTATTTAATCTGCAATCCCCTGTTCAGGGGCGTCACTAGCCCAGATCCGGACTAACGTAATCACATGCAGATTGCGGATGGCTGGAACTTTGATACGTTTAACCTTGCGATCTTGGATCGTGGTTTGTGAGTTGTTTCGTGTCCTCGACAAGAAATTACACATTTACAGACATATTTTCGTCGCAAACACCATCACGAGGCCAGCAATGTTGCTACGTGGGGAGTGTTGACGTTAACGATCGGTTGCCCTGATTCATCAGCTCAGATGGTTTCACACCCGGATGACATAGAAGAGCAATGGGTGGACGATATAGAACTGGAATGGGCTGTCGAAGATGAGGGTCTCCAAGACCACTCTGAAAACGAAAATCTGCTACTTTCCACGGAAGATGAACCAAGCATACCGGCACCCAAACCGCCGGCTCGGGCTACTGCATTTCTCGATGGACTACGCGGTCTCGCCTGTTTCCTGGTCTACATGAGCCATCAACACCCCTCATGGTATAGCTCACATGACATCCTCCATGAAGGCTTTGGATATCACGGCCGAACAGCGTTTGCCACCTTCCCCTTCCTCCGCATCTTTTTCAACGGTGGCAATGCCGCCGTTGCGATCTTCTTCGTCCTCTCAGGCTATGTGCTCAGTGCCGGTCCCCTTCGACTCATTCGCGATGGGGACACAGCTGCAGCACATCGCCGGCTGCTTTCTGCGGTTATTCGCCGCCCGTTTCGGCTGTATATCCCAGCGCTCACCATAGCGCTTTCGTTTGTTTTCATCATGCACCTGCCATTTGGACTGGCGCCTGTCTTGGAATGGCCGGTGCCGCAAGACAGTCTTCTTCTGGAGCTCAGGAACTGGGTATATGAAACCGCTTTGCTGATGAATCCGTTCATCAAGCATGGGTCATTTACGCAGTGGTATCCGTACGATCCGCCGGCTTGGACGATGCCTATTGAATTCACAGGCTCCCTGCTAGTGTATTCAATGCTCGCAGTGACAGCGTTTGTCCCACGATATCGGATGAGCCTTTTCAGCATCACCGGTATCATCTTCTTGTTCATCAAGCAGTGGTCGATGTCCTGCTTTATGGGTGGCGTGGCTCTCGCCATCAACGATCTGGATGGCATCGACCGTGTTTTGATCAAGCGCTTCTCGAACCGAGTGACAAACGTGGTTTATAACGTGCTGTTCGTTTTGGCTTGGTGGATTGTGTGTCAACCGTCTGATAAACACGACGATCCGGAGCTTTCCTACAACACGCCCGGGTGGTATTACATGACGATGCTCATTCCAGCGATGTATTTCAAAGACGAGTATTGGCGCTTCTGGAACACCCCCGGCGCCATTCTCCTCGTCTACGCCGTCCTCAGACTCAAATGGTTGCAGTCCTTCTTCACCACCCGATGGCTGAAATATCTGGGACGGATCAGCTTTTCCCTCTATCTCCTCCACATCCCTTTCCTATGGACGGTCGGCGACCGTATCGAGCGCATGTTTGGCAGAGTCCCGGGCGATATTAGGACCTGGTTCGACTATAAGCTGGCGATCCCGGATGCCGGGCCTATTGGATTTTCGACCGGGTTTTTGGTCTCGCAGGCGTTTATTTTTCCGTTGACTATGCTCCTTGCGGAGCTGGGCACGAGGATTCTGGACGAGCCAAGCATTAGGGTTGGTCGTGCTATTGTTGCTCGGTTCGCTCCTAGTCTTGAGAAAAGCAGCTCCCAGGTCCGGGTATAGAATTTTACTTAATGCTACCTGAACACATCCCACTCTTTTGGGCACAACAGTCATTGACTCAAGGTGGCTGGGACCCTACTTGCACTCGAGACTGTGATTTATGCCATCTAGAAACTTGCACGGATGCAATGCACTGGAACCAAATAACCTGCTAAAGTTCCAAATACAACGGTTTGGGATGAGGACTGACGGTGTCGACTTGATGTATGATACGAATGTTGGATATGATCTATAGGGGAGCAAAAGAATATCGAACAAAGTTTGACTAATGCAAGTTTCACGTTCGTCCCCTTCAATGCCAACTTCAAGAATAGATCACATAACACCACCAGCCACGATTTATAAACCACTCCACAGCTCATCCGCATGACGCTGGCGAAGCGTTGGCCAAACATGTTTCAGTCATACCATGGAGCATGAAAAGGAAGGAACCAAAACAGGTAGAAAACTGTACCTGTCCTACACATTTTCGAGATCTTATAATATTCTTATAATATTCAGCTTGGAATATTTTCGATCAGGGAATAGGGATGGCCTGTCGATGGGTATATT
The DNA here is from genome assembly GCF_010015585.1 of Eremomyces bilateralis CBS 781.70. NCBI lineage: Eukaryota > Fungi > Ascomycota > Dothideomycetes > Eremomycetales > Eremomycetaceae > Eremomyces > Eremomyces bilateralis. The sequence goes on along the minus strand of NW_022985092.1, from coordinate 302,770 downwards.
GGCTGAGCCAGGATGCTTACCGAGTTACCGAAGACAGTCATCCAACAGTTTGCAATTCTCCGGCTTGGAATACCGCAATCCTCAGCATCTCCAATGCAAAGGCATTAAACTTCTCTAATTTTCCCTCAAAGATCGAAGCGACCTGCGAGAAATGCCCGTCGGGTCATACGACATGTCTTGTCTAATTGGCTTCATCAATCCTAGTCAGGGATCTGCGAACGGGAACGGTCTCGCCATTGGTGGAGGACAAGTACCATAGCGAATGGTTAAATTCGGGTTTCCGGGGAACAGGCTAGATATATGAAAACCTGGTTGCCAATGCGAGGCATATAGCAATGATGCGTGCAGGGGAAAAGAGGGCGGAAAGCGCCGAATATAAATTATCATGGACTGATCTCCACATCGCGAAGAATCTGAAGTCACGGTGCAGAGCTACGACATCCGCACTACCTCGTTTCCGCGATCAACATGTTGTCCCTCCCCATCAAAGCGTGGCTCGTCGCCGCCGCCGCCATCATCTCCACGGCTGTCTCAACCCCCGTGGACGCCCAATCCCCTCCGCGACCCCAAACCCGACCCCACGAGCTCTCCAGCGTCGTGATCCACAGCCCGCCGCGCAACTACACCGACCCGCACGTCCTGTACGCGCGGACCGTCCAGCTCCCGAACAACGACCTTCTCGCCACCTGGGAGAACTACAGCCCCGAGCCGCCGTTAGTGCACTTCCCCATCTACCGATCGGCCGACAGCGGCGAGACGTGGGCGGAGATCGCCCGCGTGCAGGACACGGAGCTGGGGGTTGGGCTGCGATATCAGCCGTTTTTGTATCTGCTTCCGGAGACGATTGGGGGGTTTAAGAAGGGGACGCTGCTGCTTGCTGGGTCGGCGATTCCGATGGATCTGTCGTCAACGCAGGTAAGATTATCCCTAAGGATGGGTTATTAGTAGCTAACATGCTGGATAGCTTGAGTTGTACGCATCCAAAGATTGGGGGCGGACGTGGGAGTTTGTGTCTCATGTAGCGAAGGGAGGAGTGGCGATTCCGAACAATGTAAGTGGACTTAGACCCCTTCTAGCATCCACGAGGACTGACAGCCGGATGACAGGGAGAAACTCCAGTGTGTAAGTGACAAGAGCCATATTGCCGAGATTTCATTCCGAATCGTTGCAATCTCGAAAGTTCGAAGCTGATCGTTGACAGGGGAGCCATTCTTGATGACATACCAGAAGAAGCTCATTTATTATTATGCGGACCAGCGCGATAACGCCACGTATGGTCAGAAGCTTTCCCATCAGACGTCGTCGGACTTGATCAACTGGGGTCCTCCTGTTACTGATGTCGCGTACCCAACCTATACCGACCGCCCAGGAATGCCGACCGTCGCGTATCTGCCCAACGGTAAGTCCCTAAGGAAGTGTTCCTCTCACTCCGCTCACTATATCAGGTCAATACATCTACGTATACGAGTATGGAGGCGGCCCCAACCCCACCGAACCGAACTACAGCTTCCCCGTCTTCTACCGCCTCTCCAAGAACCCCGAGAAGTTCAACGACGCGCCCCACCATCCCATCGTCTCCAAGGACGGGACCGTGCCGGATGGCTCGCCGTACGTCGTGTGGACGCCGGTCGGCGGCAAGCATGGTACGATCGTTGTGTCGTGCGGAACGAGGACGGAGATCTTCATCAACAAAGCGCTGGGGGCCGAGGACGCATGGGAGAAAGTGGCCACGCCGGAGGGCAAGTCTTACACGAGGTCGTTGTTGGTGTTCCAGCAGGATCCGCGGTATTTGTTGATCGCTGGAGCAGGGAAGTTGCCGCCTAGCACGACCAACGATGTTACAGGCAGCGTGGTGAAGCTTGACTAAGCTCGCGAATTGGCTAAAAGTCGATATAGTATAGATCGCTCTAATCCTATATCTAGGCCCAACGTTGGTTTTATGTGCCTGGAGATGCAGCCCCGAGTGATATTAATCCCTCGCTAGGGTATTATGCAAAACGTGCTCTTTCATGAGGAGACTGCAGAGTGCACTCAAAACTGCAAGACCGAACATGGTCCACCAAACACCTTTGAAACTCGCCATGTAAACCTCTAGTACGCCTTTCTGCCATCCAGGAGGCAGATGACGAATTTCATCAATGGAATCTCGCACCCGCCCTATGATCTCTCCCGCATTCTCTCGATCACCGAATCTCTTCCAGAGGCCCGACTTCAGCAGGTTTTGGAAAACGCCGCTGGCGATCGCGATTCCGAGAGTCGAGCCAGTGCTTCTGAATGCATACGACGCGGAAGTAATGACCGAGTGATGCTTATGATCCTCCGCACTGATCAGTGCAAGAAGTGTGATGGTCAGCATCCCTCCATATCCAATTCCGACCATAAGGATGTAGATATAGGGGGGGGCATCGGGGGTGTCCTGGTCGAAGGTTATCGCGATAAGTGCAAAACCGGCCAAAAATAAGGCTTGAGTAACGAGGTTCAAGTAGTAGTAGCGTCCTGTCGCTCGCATGATCAATCCAGAGCCCAGGGATCCAATAGCAGCGCCAAGCGCCTGGGGAATCATCCTTGCTCCTGATTGAGTCGCACTGAGGCCGCGGATTTGAAAGTAGATTGGAATGTAGAACACAACCGCGAAGACAGCCATCGTCTGAAGCCAATTGACAACACATGGAGCCCAGACCGCTCGACGCGTTAGAAGACGTGTAGGTATGATAGGTTCGGGGACTCGGTCCTCCACAAATATAAATGCCACGAGGAACACCAAAGAGAGTGGCAACGCGGTCAAAACCAGGGGATGGGTCCAGGGCACGATGTTGCCACCCGAGTTGAGACCGAGAAGGAGAAGGGTCAACGACACGACCAGCGTCATCGCCCCAAGAAAATCGACGCGGCGAATTCTAGAGAGATTATTCTCCTTCACCGGGATATTGACCGTAAAAGCGACCAGGACGCCCGAGACTGCAACACAAGGCACTTGGATAAGAAACGCCCACCGCCATCCCCAGCGATCGTTAATCCACCCACCGAACACGCCTCCGAGACCCGCGCCAAGGCCATAGCACACATTCCCAAAGCCTTGCCAGAGGCCGCGCTGGCGAAGCGGAATCAAGTCCGAAGCGACGAACGTGCTGATGGCAAACAGGCCTCCGCCTCCCATTCCGGCGATGACGCGGCCAAAGATCATGGCGGCTTCAGAGCTGGCAAGACCGCAGATCAGATTCCCGGCCCCGAAGAAGACGTTGGAGAAGATTAGGCCGGACCGACGGCCGAAGATGTCGGTGAGGCGGCCGGAAAGGGGCTGGAGGGCCGCATTGGAGATGAGATACGAGGATGCGAGCCAGGATACGAGGGTGAAGGAATGGAACGAAGTGGAAATAGGGGCGCTGAGAGTCGCAATGACCGTGGCATCTAGAACTATATTAGCGAAGTTCGGATATTAAAAGGATTGGGCAGAGAGTTCTACCGAGAGCACCAAGGAAAACGCCAACCCATATGCTGCCCATGATCACGATCAATTTCAAAGTACTCGGCTCTTTCAAGTCAGGGGATGCGAGACCACCTTCTTCGGCATTGTCGACCTCCCCAGATCCATATGCATCCAGAATGGCGCCATGGTTTTGAACCCGATCCCCCTCGCAGAGAAGCGGCGCGTGTTCCTCGTCGGGCAGAGTCGGATCGTGTTGGGCAGTCATTATGGACAATATATAACAGCGTATCTGGAAAAAATGATTCTACTGCTGACAACTCGCAACCCCAACTGCCACCTGGTAGCAGCGTCCTAGCTCTTTTGCGTGTCAATGTTCTATACGGAATGCATGAAAGGATTGTCGATCTGAAGAGACAGGATGAGAGTCAGGACTTCGTAGCTGAAAAAAGGGCCGCGCCAACGGAGGTATTCAGCTAGTATAGTTCGCTCCAAAATATTTCCGTTGCATGCCAAGTTTACAGGCGCGTTTTGATGGGCCCAGGGAATTTCTGTGAGGAATGGACCAAGCCGACCAACTCGCCAAATTCAGGATAAATTACCTCTACCTGAGGCATCAAGGTATCAATAAACTAGACTGAGATAGATAATAAGGCATTAATTTTAACCGCATTGGGACTAGCTGTAAATGTCACAGTAATACAAAAAATTGCTAATTTACGTTACATTTCCAATTGTTACATACAAGGCTGGTGAGATTTTCCCCCCTCAGAGGTATCAAAACCACCATATTTCAACTTCAACTCCAAACAGCTCAACGCCAGCTTCGAAATAATATAATTTTTAAAAAATAAGAAGAATACTAAAGCCTGGATAACCGATCCTGCTAATTTAGAGCTCCAAATCCCCGTTGCGTTGTGGTTAAATTGTGTGTTGAACTTGATGAGTTATATGAAAAAACTACCACGACTTCAATTCCAAATCACGCAACCCCGCAGCTTATTAGAATCAAATTTTGGGGTCCAAGAGCAAGAGGGAATTCTAAAGAACTCTCTCTGAGTTTTTAATTTGAAAATAATGGTGAAAATGTGGCTACATTGCCTTGTAAATTTCAAAACTGGTTATTTTGGTACTTCTGAGGGGGGAAAATCTCACCAGCCTACATACAAAGGCTGGTTTTACATGTAATTTCTATCCCTGGTTCTGCATGTGACATGGAGTGCATGGCACGCATGGGTGGAGTCACCGACTCCATCAGATAAGATAAGATCGTCGGTGGGCTTCGTAATCTCCTAACCTCGTCCATCTATTCCGTGATCAATTAGCCATCTACGTTACATCCTTAGATATAAAATCGCCGTTTTATCCGCCTTTGAATTAGGCAGCTTGGTCTGACTCTCCGATTCCGGAGGCTAGACAAGCACGTCGAAGGCGAAGGATGGAGTACTAACTCTCTCCTTTCTAACTAGTGGGAGGAAAGGTTGCGGAGAGACTGCACAAGAGTAGGCAGAGAAAATGACGGCGGGAAGCCCGGTAAGGTAGGAAATAATATGAGATAGAAATATTAGCGTAGCCCTACGTCGGTCCCTTATCTGATCTCATATCTGGTACGCGATCTGATGGGATGGGGTGCGGCTCGGGCCTTTGCCCCAGCAGAAGATGGATCCTCAGCTTTCTGTACCGTTAACCGTACTCGAGGTACTTTGCTTATTTCTTGACCATGGGCACATTATTTTGTCAATCTACTACTTTCAACTGTGTTATTGCTTCTGTGAACAATCTCCTAATACCCCAATGCCCAACTTGCCACCCCTGAATCCCCTTCGCATCACTCCATCGGTCCCTCAATACTCTCCTACCCACCAAGAGACTTCGATATGTCATTCGCACCTGTTCGATCCTATACTACGGGTTTACCCGCTAACTTGAACAATACTGTCTGAACAAGACCACCCAGCACATATACCGCGCTGACATCATCAATCAGCAAGGTGCTGTCGTCAATGATCAGCTCAACCTCCTCGATCAGTAATCTATCAAGTTGACCGTCCAGACCGGTTGCATAGCATGTCCTACGTGTGATGGAGGCTGCTGCGAGATATGTTGTATTCCATGCATTCTAATGTAAAGAGGATCCTATCCATTATCCAAAGTATCCTGTACCAAGTTGAGGAAGGCTGAAAGCCGACAGCTCAATGGTAGAACTGGTGGGATGGTGCCTCTAGATAGGTACCTCATCGATGCTTTCAGTGCCTTGGATTCGGGATGTTTCTAATGTCTACTATACACAGGCGCCGGAGAGCATATGGTCGCTGAAGTCTAAGACTGCTACGATTTACGATACCCCTTATGCTATCACGGCCTTGAAGTCTCCTAGCCTGCATGTCCATCCTGATGAATCTACCCAACCAAGCTAAACCCCCACAAGGGAAGCCCCCTCTAGGAATATAGAAGAAGGGTAGATATAGCAAAGTTCGACACATCCTACCCTCCACCAGTTGAAGTCTGAGGGTCGGCAATGATCTGTATCCAACTGCCAATTATCCACATATCTACTCCGTAGACACCGCCTTGAATTCCTTTGAGAAGGCTCAAAGCTGGAAGATGGAACACAATAGATCTGAACTTCACTACTCCGGTATCCCGAGCACAACAACCCTACCCAGAGTCGACGTCATCACCGATCCAAGAATAGACTGGCGCCGTTTCAATTCGTAGGCAAACCCTATGTTACCCCACAAAAATATAGTTGCACAGCCACAGACCTCACTTGCTCTCCTCTGCTTGATCAACATGATGGGGCTGTTCATGTTTCAACTCCGATTCACGAAGCGCTGATATCTCTCTTTGACTTCAAATAACATCCCTATGGTTCCCTCCAGTTGTGTCTCCTAAATACAGTACCTCCAGTAATCTGCCATTGCTCCCTATTTCCCGCAGCAACTTCTCCGAAGCTCAACGTTCTACCCTTCCTCTCACTCCCATCTTTCACACCTCCAAGCCAAAGGTAAGTCCCCGCCGAAGATCCGACCCTATCATCTATCATCTATACCAACCTCTGACTTCCCCCAGGAGCTCCATCGCACGTCTACCTCAGAACAATCGCATTGTGAACCGCCACAATGCCCGCCTCCACCACCTCGGTCCCCTCCGTCCTCAAACCCAAACCCGCCGACACCAAATGCCTCGAATGCGGCGACAGCTGCAGCTGCTGTATTATTCCCTGCACCATTCTGTGAGGGAATGAGGGATGCTTGATGTGGGGAGAGCTAGGCTGCGTGGCTAGCAATGGATTGAAGTTCGATGTTGAGGTTTTATGGTGTTGAGTAGAGTAGGATTCGCTGAATTGTGGGATGAGGACGAGGGAGAGGGGTGGTTGGGCGTGGGATAAGTTTCGCAGGCGGATAGACATGTACGGGCGGGGGGATATACAGCGGTGTAGCGCGATATTCGATGGATGATGTGGTCATGAAGTCGGGAGATGGTATCTAGACCCGATGCATGCATACTTAAGTGTTATCTGGAATAGTGCCATTCAGAACTTGATCAATGTCGTTAAATTAGGAGTTAATAGGAGCAATGTGGGGTTACTTACGCCCCTGGAGGTATACGGTACTTTAGACCTTCCATGCCATCCCCAAGCTGGAAGTGAAAGTCGAAACCCTGATTAAGTCGGATCCGTGACATGTCCACATATGAGTGGAAAAATCCTCCAAAGACTCGCCATAACCTCCATGCGATATCAATACCCGCCTACCCAGTCTCGATTCTTCATCAGCGTAGTGTGCTGTGCCTTATTCAGGCTCTCCATCTCCCCCCCATATCCCTCTCCACCATCCTCATCCCTCTCCCCCTTCTTCGGCTTTAACAAGTCCTTCCAGCTCTTCCTCGCCGCACTCTTCTCCGTCTCCTCATGCGCTGCCTCCTCCTCCGAACACACCCCCCTCCTCACCCGACTTTCCGCCGCCTCCACCAACACCGCATCCTTATCATCCCCGCTCACAAACTCATACGTCCGCCACTCGCAGTTCTCCCACTGATCTTTCCCCTTCTGCACGGCCCAACTCGCCCTCCGCGTCCCCGTCAACCATCCCAGAAACCCCGCATGACACACCACCGCCACGTCCGTGTGCCCCTTATTCCTTAGCATCCGCAACCACTGCCGCGCACTCTTCGCCCGCGCTTCCAGCGACTTCCCCGACGTCCCGTGCGGGCCGTTCGCCCGCTTGTCCAGCCACTCGTGGTCGGTGAGGTGCGAGAGGTCGACGCGCGCGGCGGAGATGCCGAGGAGGTTCGGGAGGCCGCCAAGGAGGAGGGGAAAGGCGGTGCCGGTGTCGCAGGGGAGATGGGAGGTTTCTTGGAGGAGGGGTTGCGCGACGATCGGACGGGGGTGGACTTCGGAGGCGGGCGCGGTCGGGGAGGTAAGGTCGGGGTGGGGGGGTCGGTCGCGGGATTTTTCGTGGCGGGAGCTGGTTGGGGAGTTTGCGTAGGAGGTGTTGGAGGAGGGCGAGCGCGAGGATGACTGTCGTGGGGTGCCTGGACGGGATATCGTGGCGGGGAAGGCGAGCACGGAGGTTTGGAGGCACCGCGTTAGGGGGGAGGAGATGATGATTGATATCGAGGCGTGGTGGGGGAAGGTATTGCGGAGTTCTTCGCATTGGCGTTTCCCAAGGGGAGTCAGTAAGGGATCGGGGAGGTGGTATAAGTCTGCAGAGAGGTTATGAAACGCCTGTCCGTGACGGACGAAGTGTATCCTGGGGGGAGCCGCCATGGCGACAGCGGGTGAAGTCCCAGATATCGGAATTTTCCAGCTCTTGATTGAATCGGAACCTAGCAATTGTGCGAGTGCGTGCTGGTAGAAGATTATGGATAGAGATGACTGTGACCGGTATTAAAAATTAAGGGAATTTTGAGAAAATTTTGAGAGCACGCTGTTGATAGAGCTAGGAACAGGTTCCTCGCGGTGGGAAGGAGGATTCCAGGAGAAGGGAGCGCAATAGGAAACGTCTCAATTGTGTAGCTACTCCAGAGTCTAGACAGCGCCGATTACTTCGATTTAGGTGGTTCGCGGCGATAGTCTCATCCACGGTTCGGTCCTATGTAAGTGGACCACCGCTTGAGAAGTGAGCTCCAGATGATTGATGACGGATAGAACGTTGAACCAGAGAGAGCGACTAATACTATGAGATATAAAGAGTACCGGTGATTACAGTTCACAGTAGGTTTCTCATGTGCTTCGTTCTGGTGAGAAGAAAATCCGCTTGCAGGCGTTGGTGAAGACGAGAAACATGATGAATGTGACGGAATCAGATGCTTCTGAACTGTGGGGCGTCGTCCCAACAACTGGAAAAATCAAACGAACCCCTTCGCTCTATCAACTTATCCTCTTGGTACACATTGGTAATTCCGTCTATCCATCTCAGGAGCAAAGCGTGTGCGCCTCCTTGGAGGAGCACACATGAATATTCCATACATTCAACAATGTCCTATCGCGAAGGAGGACGTAATTAGGTTGGGCACGGTAAAGAACAGGGAAGCCATCCTGTCGTCACAACACGAACTCGGAGCTCCCGAGCTTCCCGAGTTTTAGCTAGGTAGTTCAGCTAACCGCCGAGAAAAGCGACGTAACGAATACATCTATGATACAATTCTATTCCGTCCACTCAAGCGAACTTCGGTCCGCATGGCTTAACGCCGACTCCATATCCGGTCTGGGGTGCGCGGCGTTGCATTCCACAAGTTTCCCACGGATTGCGCGTCCTCAGTCACAACATCATGGTCCAAGTGAGTCAGAGGAAGATGGCACCTTCTCAAAGTAGGAATGATGTGATAAGGACAGCAGCGACATCGGGAGGACATCGATGCCTATATCAGTAAAGCCAGAGACCATCTTTCCATCGAACTCAGACCGTCGACATCTCCATCTCCATTACCTGTACTTCACAATTTGAGTGGACGCGATCAACGGGAAGGATTTTACTTAACCATCGCAATATCATCCGCCCACAACAGACATGTCGACCACTAACTCTTCAGTCGGTGTTCCTGCTCCCGCGTGGATCGCCGTCGACAAATACACCGAAAAGAGCCTCGACACCTCCGCCCCTCCCTTCGCGCCCACCAAATCCACCCTAGACGCCGCTCACGCGCACGCGCAGGCCAGCGGCCTCCCCGACATCGCCGTCACCGCCTCGCAAGGCAAATTCCTCATGCTGCTCGCCCGCGCCGCGCGCGCGACGAACATCCTCGAAGTCGGCACCCTCGGCGCCTTCAGCACCATCTGGCTGAGCCACAGCGCCGGTGCCGGTGCCAACAAGGCCGACACCAATGTCGTGACGGTTGAGTTCGACGCGCACCATGCGAAGATCGCGCGGGAGAACCTCGAGCGCGCGGGCGTGAGCGACCGGGTCAGCGTGGAGGTGGGCGCGGGGGTCGAGGTGCTCCCGCGGCTGTTGGAGGAGGTGAAGGCGGGGAAGCGGGAGCCGTTTGGGTTCGTGTTCATCGATGCGGACAAGCAGAATAACTGGGAGTATTTTGATGTGGCGGTGCAGTTGTCGGTGCCCGGGGGTACGATCGTGGTGGATAACGTGGTGCGGCGAGGGAATTTGGCGGACGAGGAGCTGGGGAAGCAGGATGAGCGGATTCGGGGGAGTCGAAAGGTGGTGGAATTGGCGGGGAAGGACAGTCGGGTGGACGCGGTGGTGTTGCAAACGGTGGGGGAGAAGGGGTATGATGGGTTCTTGCTGGCGGTTGTTAGGGGCTGAATGGAAAGGGATAAAGATAGTCGATGATCGGACTCGTCCGGCACGGCATGATCAACGGGGCCGAATCCTGTCTGTAACCAAGAGATGTCTTCATTTTTTAGCTGCTTAACAATGTTCTTCTCACGGTCGTGACTAATGGCTGGACTTTTGGAGGTATTTGGAAATAGCGGAAAGCAATATATAACCTTTTTTAGCATCCCATAAGTTAGTCGAAAGCCCTCAATCATTGAAATTTTTTGCCTATGTTATTTGTCTAAAGATAGAATCACAAATTTATACCCCGTTTAGTCAGTAAGCTCATCCTATATACAGTCTCTCAATAGGGCAGTATAAGGACGTCAAAGCTGAAGTATTACTGAGTACGTTATACGTGAAGTTATATCCGTGTGTGAAGGATCGAAGATTGAATTCAGTTTGATGCCTTGGGGCCTTGGGATGTGGATGCCTTACGGCCTCACGATGTGTTGTGGTCACCCCAAGGCCTACTGAATATTTCCCCTCACACTTAGATCTCCCTTTCCCCTTTGTAGATTGATTCTAGTATATCACGAATCACAGAGTTTTGCCTCATTCTTCGTGCCCTGACACCGTGGCCCTTCGGTGTGGGTCCAAGGGCCACGGATACGTCAATACGTTGATTGAGTCCTTCCACAGATCCTCCCTCCCCACTGCGGGGCTGTGGGGTTCGTCCTCCAGAGATCCCCGATTCACGATTAGAATGAATAATTCCCACCGCCTGCTTAGAACTGGAACTAGTCCCTCACTCGTCTTACAACATGAAATAGGTGCAGATGAAGTGTTCTGTACCTGATCATTCCCTATGAGTGGGGGGCACCCTGTACCCCCATCCAATTATGTTACCAGAGCTTCAACCGCCCCAAGGGGCCAAAAGGAACATCTGTCTGGGAAAGGATTCCCCTCTTCTTTGACTGTATTCGCTGCAACCTATCGTCACGTTAATTTCAGATTGTAACCTAAGCCAGATCCGAGGCGAGAAGGAATAGCGGGGTATGGCGTTCGTCCACACGATATGGCTTGGACTCCGCAACGGGATCGAGTCAAGATCGGGGACTCCGGGCGTAGAATGGCCGCACGCCTCCCGATTTTGGCTGTTCTATAAGTTTATCTTACAGTCTTCAAAGTCCTTTTTGAATATTTCATCTTCTGTTATACATTTTTCACTGTTCAAAGTCGTTCTCCAAGTTCGCCATGGCTCCAAATCTCAACCTCATCGACGGGAAGGTGGACTATTCCACGCCCGGTGCAGGTGGGTATGATATTCCGAATATCGTGTTGAATGACCCGAAGAACCGCAAGTTGAAGGTTCTCACTATCGGCGCTGGGTTCTCCAGCATCATGATGGCGCGGAGTATTCAAAAGTTCTGTGAGAATGTGGACCTGGTCATATACGACAAAAACCATGACATTGGAGGTAACGCATCCCATTGACACCCCATGGATGACGAAAGTCGTAGTAGCCACACATACTTACGGTGACCAGGAACATGGCTGGAGAATCGTTATCCTGGTGCCGCGTGCGACGTCCCATCGGCAGCATACACGTATAACTGGGCGCTCTACCCTGACTGGCCCAGATTCTTCAGTCGCTCCGCTGACATCTGGGCGTACCTAGACAAAGTCTGCGAGGCGTTTGGCCTTCGAAAATACATGACCTTTAATACTTTAGTGACACGCGCAGAGTGGTTGGAGGATGAAGGCAAATGGAAGATATCTTTGCGTCAGTCCGCACCAGACGGATCAGTCCGAGAGTTCGAGGAGACATGCGATCTATTCCTGTACGCATCAGGGATTCTCAACGATTTCAAATGGCCGGATCTACCTGGTCTCAAGTCGTTCAAAGGTCGGGTTGTGCATACCGCACGGTGGCCCAAGGATTATCAAGAAGAGGAGTGGAAGAACGACAGGGTTGCGGTCATCGGCTCAGGGGCATCGTCAATACAGACCGTCCCAAATATGCAGCCGCACGTCAATCATATGGATATCTTTGTTCGCACTGGTCCGTACTGCCCCCCCATAGACCAGGACGGAGTTGCTAAATCGTCCTAGGTGTCTGGTTCGTTCAATTCGCAGACAGCCACAGCCAAAACAAGATATACACCAAAGAGGAGCAGGATAATTTCCGAAGCAACCCGAAAAACATGGTCGCCCACTCGAAAGACATTGAGAATCAAATCAACGGCATGTGGGGAACTTTCTACCACGAGTCGGAAGGACAGAAACTGGGGCAAGCGCTCTTCAGGGAGAGGATGAAGGAGTTCATCAAGGACGAAAGGTTGCTGCAAGGATATACACCAAAGTTCCAAGTCGGATGTAAGTCAACCCGGGACGAGGAACCATCCCAGAGCTGATCAGTCTCCGTGGCAGGCCGCAGAGTCACCCCCGGCGATCCCTACATGCTCGCAATCCAGGAGAAGAACATCGATGTCCACTTCACGGCCGTGGAGAGAATCACCGAAGAGGGCGTGGTCGGTGCCGATGGAGAAGAGCGGAAGTGCGACACGATAATCTGCGCCACCGGTTTCGACGTAACCTATCGTCCACGATTCCCCATCATCGGCCGAAATGGCGTCTCTCTGAACGACAAGTGGGCCAAGGTCCCCGAATCCTACCTGGGGCTCGCGGTCTCCGACATGCCGAACATGGTGATGTTCATCGGACCCAGTCAGTCACTATCCTTCCTCACTGAGCGTCCGCTAACCACCGAGCAGCATGGCCCGTCGAGAACGGCAGTGTGGCAGGCCCGCTCCAGTACGTGGTGAACTACACTGTTGACGTCATCCACAAGATGCAGAACGAGAACATCAAGAGCTGGGTCCCAAAGCAAGAGATGAGCGACCTCTTCAATGAGCACGCACAGGTGCGCACCCCCCATTGGCCTCCGCGCCACTGATCGACTGACGTGCCCAGGAATGGATCAAACACACCGTCTGGAAAGACTCCTGCCGCTCCTGGTACAAGAACAACGACACTGGCCGCGTCAACGCCATCTGGCCTGGCTCCTCCCTGCACTACAGTTCGTCCGCCCCACCCTCCTCTAACCTCCTTGCTAACCCCCAGTAGTTGAGACCATCTCGAAGCCCCGCTACGAGGACTTCGAGATCAAATACTACAACAAGAACCCCTGGGCGTTCCTGGGCATGGGTTACTCCCTGCTCGACACGGTGCCCGGCTCCGACGTCTCGTATTATTTCAAGGAGGAGAATATCGACCCGGTGTGGGCGAAGGCGGTGGGGATCAATCTTAGTGGCTTGGAAGAAGCGGAAGCGGCGGAGAGCAGTGCGGATGCCGCGACGACTGCGGGCGCTGGTAAGTGGTCTCTGGTTGTGTAGGAGGGGATGGGTTGCTAATGTTCCTAGCATGATTCGACGGCAGTTGAACGTTAAGGTGGGAGCATGGTTGGGGAAGTGTATCGGGACTTGGAGAGGACGGGGCGCTTTGAAATATGATGCAGTTAAGACTTTATGCTCGAGATGACGATGTCAATGTAAAGGACCGGAAGTGTTAAAATTGGAGTATATTTTTATAACTAGAGGTGTTAGTATTGGAGATATCTTCCCATATGGAGCTTTTTTCTATCCATATTTATCTATGACTATGCGGTGATGAATTGTCTATAGACAGGGCTTTGAATGTATTAGGCTATAACTCGCATCATCACCGAGGTTGACAGACTCCTCGTCCTCTCCATCAGGCTGCGGACTTAAATACATCCTACATGTAGGTAACAACGAAGCCGTCATACAAAATTACACCGATCCGAGGTAAACACCGGACGATGATGTAGCATACAAAGAGGTAATATAGCTGTAAGTCAGCGACCAAACCTTAGTCCCTCACTAAATTCCTCAGATGTCTCGAGTACTATGACAAATATGACTGGGTATAGAACGCCGCTGTATCCATCGGACCAAGCCCCAGGTCCACCGTTGACCGCAACGGATCCTCCACAAACGAATCACCCATTCCTGCCTCCCCGAACGACCCCGACCCCGCCATCTCCATCTCTATCTCCATCTCCACCGCCGCCCCCGCTGTCGCGTCCGCCAACTCACTTCCTCTCGGCAGACTCGTCTCCGGCTCAACCTCAACCGGCACGGCCTCGAAATGCGCTCGTACCACTCGCTGACACATATCCTGAAACTTATGCAACCGACTCTTCGTCGCGAACTCCCTCCCAGCCCCCAACATTACCGACGACGGCCTCCCGTGCGAATGCTGCTCCTCCGGTACCCACTCACTCGTCACGCTCAGCAGCTCCCCCCGCCGATTCTCCTCCATCACGCCGCGGTGCTCGGCCATCAGATGTCGCGCGAACGCCTCGCGACTAAAAAACTGCTCCTGCGCGCAGCCGCGGTACTTGTGGATGAGGGTGAGGTGGATGAGGCGGTCGGCCCAGTCCGGGGAGTTGTCGAAGGCCTGGGGGCAGTAGTAGCAGCGGGAGGTGAAGAGGGGGTCGAAGGCGGAGCGGATGCCGGGAAGGAGGGAGCAGGAGAAGAACTCGCAGATGGTGTGGGTGGAGCGGGCGACGTCGAGGGAGGGGAAGGCGCGGTGGCAGTGGGTGCAGCGACAGGGGTGGAGGGCGGCAGCGGGGCCGAAGAGGGAGTGGTCGGCAGCGGTGAGCTCGCGGGAGCGACGTTGCTCGGCGGGGTGCGTGGTGGGGAGGGAGTGGGCTTGGCGCTTCAGCCACCATTCGGAGAGGTCGGTGCCTTGGCGGAAGTGGTCGGCGATGTGCGCGACACGGTCGGGCCAGGTGTCAGATTTTTTGCCGCAGAAGCCGCAGAGGAGGGGGAGGTCGCCGAGTTGGGTTTGGCTGATGGGGAAGACCCAGTCATCGGGGGTGGAGCGGATGTCGGATAATAGTTGATCACGATTGGTGCATTCCTTCCGGTGCGACTGCTGGATATGCTGGATAAGATGGTCCCGTCGCGTGAACGTCCGCTGCTCTTGTGGCTTGTTGGCGCATTCGTAGAAATTGTGCGCTGCCAAATGCTCCTTGGATGGTGATGTCGTAGGACACAATGGACATTCACTCAATCTCTCCTGCTCAGCGATGCTGCTTGGACAGCAAATCCACAGCTTCTGAGGGACGTGAACCGATTCCTCGTGCCGATTCCATTCGTATTTGTTGGAAAAGGCCCGTCCGCAGAACGTGCAGTAGAACTTCTTCACGTATTGGACAACCTTCTTCGAATCCAGGACGTAGCCCGATGGACCGGCCTGTATGTGTCTGCGGCGCCCGCGCCTTGATGCTCGACCGGTGGACGATACCACCGACACGCTGGGTGCGGGGGATGATGCACCTGAACCGACCGAGCTGGCCGCCGAACAAACCGAGTCCGCTCGACTTCGCCGACCCGATTCGATTCGACCATACGGCGTGTATCTATGAATGGGATTCGGGGTAGGAGTGGGGCATGGAGAGGCGGAGGCATTCTTGATGATCGCGATGGCTCGATTGTCTTCTTCTAACGGTGTCGCCAAGAAGCGTTCTAGAGGGTTACTGTCTTTGGCGACGGGCTGATCGGCAGATAAGGCATCAAGTGAGGACTTGGTCAGTTTGATGCTCTCCGGTTTCGCGGGTGCGCGAGCGCCATGACCGTTGGCTTCACCTGCTAGTCGTTAGCAAGACATTGTCTTGGCTGATGGTCACGTACCTTTCAATCTCCGAGCGCGTGTATTGCTGAACCAATTCTTGATGGTCGCGAGCTGCAGGTTCGTCGAAGAGGCCAGCTCTTCCAACTGCGCGTTCCCCGGATACGGTTGCGATTGAAAGTATCGCTCCAGCACGATGCGCGTCTCCGCCGGGATCCGAAACCCCTTGCACGCCTTCACCGGCGTGTCCACCTCTTGCGTCTTGGCTGAAATCGTGCCGCCGCGCGTGCGCAACGGGAGAAAGCTCGGAACGGGGGGCGGAGGAAACATCAGGTCTGGGGAACTGGCCTTCTGGCTCTCAAGCACGCTCGCGGGGAAACCGTGATCGACGGGCTGTCCCAGGTTCCCCACATCGTAACCGTATGCATTTTGTTGGAACACCCAATGCGCTTCCATGCTCTGGTTCGGTGCGAAGGCGGCGTCGAATTCGGTCGTCTGTGCGAGAGACGTGTCGTCGAACGTTAACGGACCCTTCCAGGGCATGCCGAAGTGGGGTGGAAACACGCCGGAGGAGTCGGATTGTTCGGGGGTGTCGGACATGAGCTCAGGGGGAGTGATGGAGGGGAGGAGGGTCAGGTCTTCATTGTCGAGGCCGAGTTGACTCTCGAAGTCAAAACTCAAGCCGGAGGAGTCGAGGGAGAGGTCGGCAGGCGTCGCGGAGGGAGGGAAGGTCTGCTGAGAGTTGGTGAAGGGGTCGAGGTAGGGAGTATAAGAGTCCATGGTGAAGGTTGATCCACCGAAACGCGTAGTTAAACGAAGGGACGGGGCATGAATAGTAGACGA
This sequence comes from Eremomyces bilateralis CBS 781.70, assembly GCF_010015585.1. NCBI lineage: Eukaryota > Fungi > Ascomycota > Dothideomycetes > Eremomycetales > Eremomycetaceae > Eremomyces > Eremomyces bilateralis. The sequence goes on along the minus strand of NW_022985092.1, from coordinate 286,126 downwards.
AATGAAGGCGCGAACTGGGAGAGAACCATAAACGGGTGTTTAGTGAAGCTGTTCAGGATCAAACGGGACAGAAACGTTTCATGAAGGACGGGGAGGGGTCAAGTATGGAGGTATGGACTGAGGCAGTGCTGATCTGGCGGAGTAGAAGGCGGAGAACGTGGTTAGTCGAATCGGAAGAGAGGGGAGAGTGAGATGTTGGACTTGGGGATTCGGACGGTTTCAATTCGAAATCCCCCCTAAAGCATTATTGCGCAGCCCCCATCATCGATTTAGAACCAGTTTGATTGCCGAGAGTTACACATGATTTGATTCTGATTTGACCACTGATTTGATGATGATCGATGTGACTTTCAGGGCGGAGATGATGCCAGCTGCAGCAATGCAAGGGCACTAAGGCGTTAAGGCTGAGATATCCCCTATCCATGCCCATGTCAAGTGTCAACTGGCACTAACTAAGTTAGTTAATTAACTACTCAAATTCTACCCTTTTCACCTCAGAGACGGGGTCCCACACTGTTTTGCTATAGGCACCTATTCCCTACGAAATAGACGTGTATATTCTGTGACACTAATGCGTACACGATGTTGAAGACGTCGACTGCTAACCTAGCCACGTGACTATCGTTTCAGGGGACCGGCCTGGAACCATAACACTAGGCATAATGAGGCTTGGTATCCTGTTGTCCGTTGTCAAAGCGACGATAAATCTCATAGACAAGTTTATATCTCCGGAGGGCATGCTGGAAATCTGGGTACCACGTCTTGTCCGCAAACGCCTCATAAACTCTCCCTATGTTCCTAGCGGGCTCTGGCAAGTGTTCCAGCTTATCTTTCCGTATCTCGATCTTCTCCACCTTTTGACTCGCATGATCGTGGAGCTCAATGCTTACCCCCTCTACGGTATTAATAATGTTGGGTTGGGGGGAAGAGATGGTGATTTCCCCCTTCTCCCCATAGATTCTCCAGATCGTATCGGGGACCGTTTCGCTTGGACTCGGCGGCCCGCCTCGAAGGTGGACAGACAGGAGGGCCCCGGATTCGACGCGCCCCTGCAGGAGTACATCATCGGGAGAAGTCCGGTCCTGGGTCCCGAAAACTGCAAGGTCATTATGCTCATCAAGAACGGTGGCCGTTCGCCACTTAGTGTCTAGGATCAAGTTGAATGAAGCCAATTTCCCAACAACGGCGAAGAGGGCCTCGGTAACTGTGAAGGGTCAGTAGGTAGCTCAGTTCGGGGCTGCATGATTGAAATACTAACAATGGCCGAATACGATTGTGAGGGTGTTTGCTCCAATTTTACGGTCGTCGGTGAATGCATAAGCCTTCGGGGTAGACGGGCCTCCATGCATGCCAGAGGCCGTCACGGTACTAGAAAGGACTTTCCCAATCTTCCCATCCGCGATGAGGGCCTTAAGAGTAGTGACTAGGGGAGTGAAGCCGCCCTGAAATCCAACAACATTGCCGACCCCGGTCTCCCCAATGGCATCTGTCATCTCACGAAACTCCTTCAAGTCTGCCCCAAGCGGCCATTCACAGAACACCGACGCCTTTCCTCTCTCCAAAATAGGTTTCTAGCTAGCGTAGTGTTCATCGATACGGATGCAACAAACGACAAGATCCACTTCATCGTCCGCAGCCAGCTCTTCAGAGGTGCCGTAAGCCTTCGTGTCTCCTGGGAAGTTGAACTTCTTGATTGCTGTTTCTGCTGCTTCTTTGCTGCTGTTAAGAAGCGCAACAACCTGATATTCGGGAGACTGGGACAGATACGGAAAATGAGCTAAGGCAGCCCAGGCTGAGCCTGTGGGTGCGGCGGAGAGGCCAATGATAGCGGTACGAATTGGTGCCATGGCAGATGCAAATGACTTTGAAAATGAACTGAATGCAAAGTAGAGAGGAATGATTCAAGCAATACTTATATATTCCATGGCAATGGCGAAACTGAAGCGCAGATGCGCAAGGCGTTCCCTCGAAATCGAATTGGTCGCTCGAATTCATAATCAAAGAATTATAAAGCAGACATCCATATTATCAATTGTGCAATAGTTAGCACAACAGTGATCATATTAGGAGGGTTGAAACGGGCTGTCGAAAGGACCACATTGTGTAGTAAGGTGTAATCTCGCTCCTGTCAGATCCACCAGATCTATACAAGAGAGACCTTGCGCTAAGTTAGCTCTACACGGGGGAATAGTTAGACCGACGGCGCCGGTCTAATATCTGATTTTCTCAACAGCTTACTGGACTACTAGTAGACCGAAATCTAACGGCTAACCAGATGCTACTGTGGATCGATTCCTCAGCCTGCAACTGTTGCATAAACTTGCATTACGCGGGGGTGATGATTAAGCAAGTTCGCTGCCTAAACGCAGTTAGAGTACTGCAGAGACGCAACGCAAGTTGTTAGTGACGATTCCCATTGTTTAGAAAAGATATCTAGCTAGCTAGTTAAATCGGTTTAGTATATGAATCTCTACTACCAGAGCGCGCGACTAGGTAAATCTGCTAGCTTTACAGATACTCTCGGGCTATATACTCGTGCCAGGCTTCCCCCCCCTCCAGGGTGGGTGCGCCACAGATCAACGCAAACCACACAACAACGCAAAATCTGTAAATTCAACTCAAATAGTTAATTATCTCAACACCAACATGCCTCCTGAGGAAGATGATCAAGAGAGTCGAATCCTTGCAGCTGTCACCGAGTACCGACGTGGTGAAAATAAAAATATCACGTCGTTACACAACGAGTATCGCGTTCCTTACTACGCCCTTCGATCACGTATCAATGGCAAGCCGTCGAAGAAAGCTCCAAAGCCTGCCAACCGAATACTTGATAAAGCACAGGAGGATGCAGTTAAACACTGGATCAAACAGCTTGACGAAGCTGGCCGCCCGCCGACTGCTGAAATGGTGACAAATTGCGCCAATGCCATCCTCTCTCGAAACCACGCAAACCCAGAAACCCCACCTCCAACAGTCTCAAAAATGTGGACGTACCGCTTCCTTAAACGCCTTCCACCCGAATATAAGCGCATTAAACAGCGTCCAATGGATCCTAAGCGTATACAGGCTGAAGATATTGGGATAGTGCAGACTTTTTATGATCGCTGGGAGATTGCTATCAAAAGCCATCACATCCGCCCATGCAACATCTACAACATGGATGAGACAGGCTTCCAGATTGGCCAGGGAAAGGTTGAGAAGGTTATAACTGCTTTTCCTGAAGCAAATGCAAACATCGGAAGTGCCATGACACGGAAATTGGTCACTGTCATTGAATGTATCTCTGCTGAAGGCAAACCAACTAACCCCTTTCTTGTTCTGGCAGGCTCATACCATCTGGATTGGTATAAGGATTGTGGGCTTCCAGACAACTGGATGATCACCCTTACACCTAATGGGTATATCACTGATGAAGGAGGATATGATTGGATTCATCATTTCGATATAGAGACGCGCCCAGCTATATCTTCTGAATACCGGCTCCTCTTACTTGACAACCATGGTTCACACCTGACATACGACTTCCTCAAATTCTGTGAGGACCGCCGAATTATTCCTTACTTCCTTCCACCACACATGACACACCATTTACAACCTCTGGATGGAATCCCTTTTCAGCAGTACAAGCACTGGCATGCAAAGGCTGTCAATGAGGCTGCACGCCTGGGTGATGAGAGCTTCAACCATCGGCAGTTCCTTTCGGCTCTACCTGCAATAAGGGAGAAAGCCTTTACCCCACGAGTTCTCCGCGCCGGCTGGACAAGACGAAGAGTATGGCCAATTAAGCCTGAGCTTGTTATTAAAGAGTTGGAAAAGTTATGTGCAGATGATGGCCCTGTGCTTGAGTTTTTGGACGGCGAACCCGAACGTGAAAAGACCCCCTCTATATCTTCCTCCCAACTTTCCTCGCCAAAGAATGTACAAAAACTCCGACACAGTATTGAGAAGGTGAAGAAAAACCTTGCGGATATAGAGGATGTCCTTGGCGAAGTCTCGCCGTCGCTTAATAAAAAGATAAACAAGATTTTCAATGGCAGTTTACTGCAAGCAGAGCTCGGCGCGCAACAAGGCAGCGACTTAGATCGCTATTTAGATGCCAGCCACAATCGCAAACGAAAAACAACTCGTCGACGTGTTAATGCAGGAGGTCCTCTTTATGTTAAGGATGCAAATCGCCGGATTGACGAGCGGAAGGCTACGGAAATGAGGGAGGAGTGGGAGAAGCGTGAGCGACGCCGGGCGCGCGATACGAAGAAAAGGCAACGTGAGCTCACAGAGGAGGCTCGCAGGGGAGAAATAAATGGTGAAACAGCTGCTACAGCTACTGGGGATCAAGAAAATATCCCTTATTTTATAGATACTCAACCGTGGTAGAATAAATTGATTGTTTTGTTGCTTGATTTACTCGATTTTGCGTTGATCTGTGGTTTGCGTTGTTCTGTGGCGCACCCACCCTAGAGGGGGGGGAAGCCTGGCACGAGTAGCTATAGTAGAGGTGCTAGTGAAGCGATTGATTGTAAGGGCACATTCTCACTCCTGTGTACATTCCTACGTAGTATGCCAGCAATTTCCCTGCATCCACGTACTTTCTTAGCGTTGTTAGGGCTTCCCACGCTAACATCATTTCTTAACGTAGCTGGTTCAGATATAACTAAGGAGCTTTGTGATAGGCCATGCTCGTGCAAGTCTCTTTAAGCGCTATTATCGCAATAGCGTTGTACAGCTCGACTCGGTATCCGTGTTCCTCGAAGTGCCTTCTAAAGCCGCACTGATCAAACTGGCTGGGCATATGTGTGAGTTAAATAGCGGTATCGCTCAATCAGGTGATGAATGCAGCGACACAGTGGGAAAACACCGTTAGATTCCAAAAGAGCGTAGATAGATTGACCTTGATCCTTAAGAGCAGGAATCCTACAATTGGTCGAAAGAGCTGGAATGTGTCGCAAGATGCCCATGTTAGTTTCTACTGCCACCTAACATTCCTTTCACTGCCCTCTACCCCTGGGCTAGGCCTAATCAGGACTCCTCAGTCTTCTCTATGTATTTAAGGGGTAACACTAAATGAACACGCCCAGTTCTCTCCATGAACACGTTCCGTATTGATACATGAACACGTTCCGTATTGATACATGAACACGTTCCCAAACCGGTTTAGTGCATGTCTCCATACCCCTCCAAACCTCCCAATATCTGTCTGGTGTCAATTGTATGTAGAAATGTCACTTAATCGCGCCTTGAAATGGCTCGTCTCTGTCTCCAAGTGCCCGGCCTCGATGCGTACGGATATTCGTCGGATGCCGGTGAAGACGAGATAGGAAATGAGGCTCGAGAGCCTTATCGCGGAGGGGATAGGTTGGTCCTAGAGACGAACAGATTAGCGACAAAATTGAAGAACTATCAACTGACGAATCGTCTGATCAAGACCCTAACGACATACTCGACCTCCCAATCGATCTTGATGATGATATAGACCTCGCCGCCCGACCTCAACAGCCTTATGGGGGAACAGGAATGGGGACTGGAAACGAGCCCGAGGAGACACGGAGGACCTCAGGTGGTGCTTTTTTCATGATGCTCAATCTCTGATTCAGTATACAATAGTTTTTCTGCTTGCTTTGAGCGTATCTCATGTCCTATGATCTATATCTTGATGGACTCCTATGGAGACCCGTACTAAACCGGGTTGGGAACGTGTTCATGGAGAAAACCGTGCGTGTTCATTTAGTGATACCCCCATACAGTTTACAGAGTACTCGAAATGGATATTCACATGGTGACAGTCACCATAGCCAACAACGGTGATACGAGGTACCCGTTTATATGCTATGCAAACGCTTATCAACCGCCATCTCCCGCGTCGATCTTTATATGTAAGGTAGGTATCATCGCCGATCGCAAACCAAGCCATTGTAGAATGAGAAATCTAGGCACCTAATCCGGCCGTGGGAATCCAGCCTTCCGTGCATCCAACGTATGACATGCCAACACGGCGTCTACCCACCGATGAAGAGGTAGGTATTGGTATCAACAACATCAGCAAGAACATCCACATCAACCGCTCACCCCCATTAATCATCCCTTCCGCTTCTTAAACCCCGGCATAAACCCATGCTTAAACCCCTTCTCCCTCCTCTCCTCCCCCCCCTCCCTCAGCACCCTCTCTCCCCTCCCCCGCCGCTCAAACCGCGGCAACGCCGTCGGCCCCTCCGCGTCGCTGCTCACCGTACTACTCGGTCCACTCCGATGCAACGCAAAATTACTCCCCCGCCGTCCTTCCAGCGGATAATCCAGCGCTCTCCCCGCACTGAACTCCATTTCTGTACTGCGTCCCGTGCTCCGCTCTTCCATTCCGGACGCGCTGCCGGGAGGCGTGAACTCCGGCCCTGTTGTGCTCGCGCTGGATGGCGCATACGGTCCGTGCGCGCCACTCGCGCTGCTACTCCGATCGCGGCGGTCCCGTCGCCCAGACCCGTTTACTGGCGGTGACGCCCACATTGCCGTCGGGCTCCCCATGTCGTCGGTCTCGGTGTGATTCGTACTCGCGACAGACCCGCTCAGCGACGGCTGCTGCCCATGGCTAGGACGCGGCGAATCGGCGCCCTGCTGCGCCTCGATGCCAGCGACATGACCCAGCTGATCTATGAGGTCCTCCCAGCGGACGCTGAGGGCGCTAGACGGGCGGTCTGCGCGCTCGGCACGAGCGAGGCAGTCGGTGGTGCGGGCGGCGATGGCGACGCAGAGGCGGTGGAACTTAAGGAGGTCGCCGTCGGAGGGGCGGATGTTGTTGGCCATGGGCGTGGAGCGGTCGAGCCAGAGGGCGACGAGGTTGGCGAAGTTGCGAGCGTGATCGATGAGGTAGGGGAGGGAGGGGAAGCCTTCACGGGAAGTGGGGGGGAGGCGTTGGAGGATTTGGATGGGGGTGCTGTAGGAGGGGGTGAGGGTGGGGAGGGGGGACGCGGAGGAGGGGATGCTGCAGATGTTATCGATGAGAGTTTTGAATTCTTGGCGGTGCGAGGTGAGGAAGACGTTCATGGGCTCCATCCAGTGCTCTTTGGAGCCGAAGGTGCTCATGTTGGCGAGCCCTTGCAGGGACTTGGCAATGAGGGTTAATGTGCGGCGGGCTTGTGTCTGGGGATGATCTGTAGAGTTCAGCACATGATAGGGCGGTTGGGATACGAGACACACCTTTCAGTAGCCCAAACAGCTTGGGGTTGAGCACTGCCGGCACAAAGAACCGGAGGAACAGGAAGCCGCTCACGCTGCTGTACTTGACCGACCGCAAGAAGTCCCCATACCGATCTTCCGCGCACGCTCGAATATGGCGGAAGATCAGCCGCAACTCCGGCGGGCACCGCGTGACCGAATGGAAAATACAAAACCAGATCTCCTCCGTGTACTTGATCAACCGCTTCCAATTCCGATCGAGGCTCGCTCCCGACGCCACCCGATTCGGATCCACTTCGCAGTCTGGATTCTGCCCCGCGATCTCCGTCAACTTCTCCCCGAGGATCTCGTCCAGATACTCCTTCCCCAGCCGCTTCATATGTGTGTCCAAGCTCTTCGTTAGCAGGGTGTTGCCGCGGAACAGGAGGTTCGCCTCCAGCGTCGCGTTCTTCCCCAGGTCGCGCACCAGCTGCTCACGCTCGCTCGTGCTGCCGAAGTTCTCCGACGACTCGTTGGACCCCATCCGCCGCGCGAACCGCAACCGCGACACGGGGGTCTCCTTCACCGTGCCGTCAACCTCTTCCTCTACGAGCGCCATGATCCAGTCACCTGCCGTGCCGCTGACCTGGAAGATGTTGAGCAGGCAATCGCTCAACCGTCGTAGGTCGCCCGGGACCATGTGCGCGATCTGTAGCGTGAGCCCGCTGGAGAAGCGGTGGAGTAGTTCCGATAGCGGCTGGTAGTCGCGTGCCATGAGGATGACACACTCGTCCGCCTCGAGGCGCAGAAGCGCTTCGCCGACGCGGGCGCCGTAGCTGTTGACGAGGGGCCACCACTTTTCTCCCTCCTTGGCGGGGTCAACGTCGTCGAGCACAATATCCACCTTTCCCACCGTCGCGTCGAAGTTGACGTCGGAGTAGCCGCCGTTGGAAGTATGGTTGGCTGAGGAACTTAGCACGTCAAAGATGCGTCTCGTTTCGTCTTTATTATTCTTCTCCTTCTGCAGATGTTGCGGGATTTTCTTTTTCACGAGGATCGTAGCGATGGACGTGACGTCGGGGAGGTCATGGAAGTCGAACTCTTCTCGCCAGAACGGATTGTTCCCGTCCTTGGCCATAGTGCGCGCTCGTGTCTCGCCATCCAGCTGCATTTCGGCGTAGTGCGCAATAGACGGGCTTCCTGGGTCGGGGGATTTCCCATTATGACTCGATTCCGGAGCCTTCGAGGAAGAGTGATCTATAATGCGTGCTTCCATGATCCGTACGTTCAAAGAGCGCTCCATACGGAACATGTCTGCGGTCGTAGGACTAAAGAGGCCTTGCGAAGGCTGAGGCGACGACCTCTCGTCCTGGATGGATTGTTGTTTCGGCCCGTATAATTGCGGAATAGTAAATGCGCGTAATAAGACGACCCACACTTCGTACTGCACGCGGGTGTCGAGAGAAAGGACGATGGGGCGAACTAGAGAAATGTGCGTCGAGGTCATGGAGTACTGCGGGAAGATGGCGATGCAAAACTCTTCATCCAGCACAGACGGGTCCAATCGCTGCACGGCGCATCGGGACAGGTGGGACAATTGTACCACCGACACCAGCGTCACGTCCGACTCGGAATAGAGCTTGAGCTCACCGTTCTCGCGCAACGTGCAAGATACGCGTCGCCACCGCTTCGACGCGAAGCTCTCCATCCGCTGCACCTGCGGCCGCACGCCACGTGGGGTGCCACTTGTGTTGCTGTGCGAAACGCTGGTGTCCCAAAACGTCATTTTGCCGACCTTGATGATGGGCGCCTCCTTGAGCAACGAGACTTCGGAATGGCGGCGGGAGTCCGCGAGGCGACGTTCGCTGATCACCGGCGATTGGGGCTTCGTCATGCGATTCTGGAGGCCTTTGGGGCGGATGGGTTGCCAGCAGAGTAGGGCGGCGAACCAGGAGTCGAATTCATCCTGGGTGTGCGGGCGAAGGTGGACTTCGAGGTTGGAGCAGTGCGGACACACATCCAAGTACGGCATGCGACCTTCGCCATCGAAGCCGGTGCGGATCTGACAGCTTCGAAGGTCGGGGATCAAGGTCTTTGGGTTCATGTCGTTCTTGTTGCTGTATATCTCATACACCAAGCTCCCGGCCTCTTCGTTCACGCTACAGTACGCCAATGTCCACTGGTCGACGTTCCCTCTCCGGAACGCGAGCCTTCCTTCCATTCTGCCGCACGACGATCGCATGAGTTCGAGGATCCTCCGCGCGTTGGTCGCTTGGACTGGCGTTGGGAAGCTCTCCGGTTGCCCGATGTTCACGGGGTCGATGGAGTTGGAATTGAAGCTATCCGCTGTCCTTGGTGGCGCTTTGACCAAACGGTTCCGATTGCTTACCGACCGGTTCTGGAGCGCGAATGCCGGGACGGTAGACGGATGTCCAATCGACATGACTGTCTCCTCTAAGGTTTGATACTGCCGCGTAGGACTGCTCGAATGCACCGAACCAATCCGGCCCCGTCCCTTGATTAACCGCGTCGAGGGGCTCGACTCCCGCACCTCGTCCAGGGTGCGGGTGCGCGGACGGTTTTGTGAATGAGAGTCTCCAGACGCCCGAAGTTCCCTCACGTTGCGAAGGGAGGGTATTCGATCGCTCGAACCCGGCCTGGATAGCAAAGGACGCGGTGGAAGTGGTGGTAGAGTTTCCCGTATGGTGGATGGGTCTTGGCGGTCAAGATCGAAGGGGTTTCTCGGGGTGATTTGCGGCGATGCGGGCGCGGAAGAAAGGAAGTCCGGGTCATCTTCGTTGACTGGCGTGGTGACGGAAGTGTGGCCTTCTGGAATGGAGTCCGGTGTCACAGTGCGGATGGTGGATCCCATGGGATTGCGGTTCGAGTAGAGGGAACTGGACCCCGACACCGACCGGTCTGTCAATGCGGGGATATTTCGCAGTTCACGCTCATCGATCCGCGGTCGGTCGGTGGCGAAGGAGGACGAGACGGGAGATAATTCCCGTCGGCGCTGGTCGTTGCGACGTCGCAGCGAGCGATTCGTATCCATCTCGCGCATCATCGAATTGTCCACTCCCCGTACTAGAACCTCCGCGAAGATGAATCGGAAACAACCTTCTCCGTCACACCAACAGCCCAGGTCCCGGTGAAAGCATCCACCTTACTCCAGGTAGCTTCGGTCTATATATACGGCGTTCGTCCGGGGGCGTTGGGAGGAGTTTGGGAGAGTTGGAGCAGCCGACGGTCAGCGCGCATCGATCATGTGTATGTCGAGGATATGTATGTCGAGGGACATGGAGGGTTTAGGTTCGAAAAGGGCGATTGGTGGAGGTTAAGGCAGGCCGTCATCGGAAGTGATCGATGCACTTTTCGAGCACCTCTCACCGAATGTGAGGCAGTTGGGGAGGGGAGTTCTCGGTGCTAGACTGCTAGCTAAGACGGACAACTCCGCACTGTCTGGTGAAGCGAACGACGACGGATCAGCAACAGGGGGAGGTTTAGCTAACACCAGGATGGGCAATGATGGGTATCGAGGGATGCTAAGGAATAAGCAAATACACCGAGACTAGCAGGTGAGAGTGGTATACAATAAGGTTGAACAATAGATAATAGGTATAGACAATAGGGTATAAACAATAGGTATCCGTTGGCATATGGCGATGTGAATGGAACGAGCGAAGATGGAGTTTACAGGATGAACGGCATCGTAACACCGCAAGCAACAGCTCTCCCTTTACCCTTATGGCTATGGGCTTATGGTACAACTGTCCACTCTATGAAAAATATCTAGGACCCAACACCATTCGATCCCGATGCCGTCACAAGCCTTAATCTCGAACTCGGCGGGTCGAAGCGAAACAACTGAATCCCGATGTGCTAATTATTCGATACGTGCAACTCGTCACCCAGACCATGAGACCAATTCACAGCTTCGCACGGACAATGCCTTGGCTTATGGCTACCGATGGTCGGGACTCCCGACGATGTCCACATGGAAAGACCAAAGCAAATGAGATGTACATACTACATAGTAAGGCTGGAGGGCGCATGTTGCTATCTACCGAATCCCGATACATGTCGAGTCTGTCTTTGGCAATTCGTCCGATTCATCGTTATTCAAGACTATCGAGAGATTCAGCCGACCCGGTCTTGAGCTCTGGAAGGCCCGTTCCTTTCCCGCACAGGGCGCAACCATCTGTACACATTAACCATTAATCATCTTGATATCCAGTCCAGGCTCCCCTGCTGCCATGTTCCAAGATGAGTTGACTCGTTGTGAATTTCACGTGGTGGTAACTGGTGAGATTTTAGCAGTAAGCATCCACTATTACGCGCCTCTTGACCTCCAAAGTCCAAGACGCGATCCGGCAACTCATTCCAATCCACCTCGCTCCCTGCCTCCCATGCGAATCCTGGATCCAGAATTCAAACGCCAGGTACGCACAAGCTTAGATGACTCGCCTGCGTCCCTGAATCTGATGACAATTGACAAGTCGCACGACGGCACCGGCGCACAAGGCAGAGCGCACGGATGGATCCCCGAAATGAAGATGCGACTAAGCGACCCAGAGGAAATGGGATGGGGGTCCATAATAGGGCTAGAATCGAGATGAGCTGAAGATCCTGAAATCAGGATATTCGATTGAGATGGCGGATGGATGGCTAGCTGGTGAGTGGTGACTGGTCACTGGCGACAGATATATCATGGTTGTCGTGTCTGTTGGATGCAGCATCACGACCAGAATGGTATACACCAAATACCGATGATCGAACGGCGCCAGAAATGAGAAAGCAATAAGCATTCATCAAATTTTAGTTACACGACCAACATATGATTGCTCATTTCCTCTCCTAGACCCTAATTACCACCCCATCTGATCGTCAGCTAGGTAATTCCTGTCCACAGTCCATACCCCTGATGTCCATACATCATCTCAAGAATAAGTGGGAGCGGAGATAACCGTTCAAAACTGAAACATCAACCGCGTTTTCAATCATTGTAGCATGGACTATTAATAACGGTGTAACACCAGCTTGGATGAGTTGTCCCTTTTCTCGGCTCTGAGATGGTTTCGATTCTAGAACGATGAACGCTGAACGCTGGGCGCTCCTATTATCGTAACGTCCGTAGATTTGGGGGGGAATCATGAAACCGTATCGCTGACTCCTGTATTGCCGATGGGAAATCTCCTAGGCTCCGCGGCACCGAACACGGCAACTTGAGACTCCCGCGTCCGTCGGCATCGGTCCGGTTCCTGGCAGATGCAGCCGAGACGGTGGACCGCCGCGGCAACGCGTCACACCAGGCCTCCAGAATTCCAGATATCCATGTCTGTCTCTCTCGGCGCATCGATGTGACCTGTCCTCCGTCCTCTATCAGACTATCACCTATGTGCGTCGACCACCATAAGTAATGCCAAGGGTACACGAGTGGTGGGAATCCATGCAGGTACGGAGCATCCATGGCTGCGCACGGCAGGGACTGGTGCGTGGAGGTGCACGTCGTGGGATAATGGATACAGCGGTTGGGGGCTGCAGAGAGGATCCATGCGGGCTGCAGATAGAATCCATGCGGGCCTAACGATCGGGTTTGCGATGGAGTGCGAGGAGCATGACATCTTTGTTTGCGGTGGTGTCGCTGTTGCAAGGGACTTCAAGGGGTTCGGATTTTCTGTCAGGGGGAGTGGCCTTGGTATCGTTGAAATCCGTGGCTAGTGGCTTTTCAGGAGTAAGGAGATGTACGATATCCTGATGTGGGCGAAAGCTAGTGCGGTGCTATCACGAAACGCAAAGGTAGCATGGAAAACACAGATGTACTACGGGGGATAGGAATGGGCGTTCATAGACTAAAGCTCTCGTTCGGAGTGACGATAACTGTCGCATATCCAAGAACGCCTGGTGACTTGAAGAAGAAATCCAAAAAAATAGGTAATATGCCAGCGTGGCCGTATCCAGTGACGCCTGCCCTCGAAACGCCTTCGTCAGAAGGAATGGACGCTGTCCGCGTCAAAAATGAGCTCGAGTAAAATCGCCTCCGTCCGAACCCCATCTCGTAACCAATTCCCTATACACCCACGATCCCCCCTACCTAAACAACCGATCATCCGCCCCCGCATCCTCCAACGTCACCGCACTCACCGGCGCGCTCCTTCCCCCCAATCCCCCCATCCCCCCATCCCTCAAATCCCCACTTCCCGTCCGCCTCAACGCCTGACTCATCGTCTCGACCATCAAATCCCCGGACAGCGGCGGACTCTGCGCCCCCCCCGCGGCGCTCTGCCCGGGCGACCCCAGCACCAACGGCCTCGGCGGCGAGCGCGCCCCGGAGATCTCGAGCCCCTTGACACTGGCGGCGCCAGAGGTGGGGGGTGAGGCGGGGGGGGCGGAGGAGAGGGAGGTGCGGGATCGGGGGACGGGGGACGGGGAGCGGTTGGGGAGGGGGGAGGCGTGGAGGGGGAGGAAGAGGGATTCGCGGTTGGGGCTGGCGGAGGAGGCGGTCTCGATGTGTTCGGCTTGGAGGAGGTCGGCGAAGGAGATGAAGGAGAGGCGACGGGGGTCAGCGGCGTCGAGGGGGGAGGCGTCGGAGGAGTCGGGGGAGGGGGAGGTGGGGGGGAGGGAGTCGAGGGATGGGGCGTCGTCGGGGAGGGGGGAGTGGGTGGCGGAGTGGAGGGAGGCGGAGAGAGCGGAGTGGAGGCTGTCGGTGCCAGCAGCGACGGAGGCGGCGGCGGGTTGGTGGGCGGAGTGCATCACGATCTCAACCTCGTCGGGGTTCAGGTGGTCGTCGGTAATGGCGAGCGAGGACGCCTCGAGCACGGGGGGGATGTGGTCTTCAGTCTGGATGTGCGAGGGGATCGCGCGCGGCATGTCTTCCGGGTCGACGCTCTCTTGGACGTTGCGTTCGAAGATCTGGGAGGACGCGGGGGAGTGGACGCGGGGAGAGGTGGAGCGGAGGCGGTGGCGGGGGGAGGAGGGGCCGAAGGCGTTGGATGTGCTGTGCGGTGATCCGGGGACGATTCGGTCGTCGGGAGGGGATTGCGGTGGTGATGCGGATGCTGCTAAAGGGCGCGGCTGGATGGGGAGACTGGCGGACGGTTTGGCGTCGAATTGCGTGTCTGATGGAGGCGATCCCTCTTTCTTGTCCTCTTTCTTATCCTCCATAGCTAGCTTCTTCTTCTTCAGCGGCGCCGGCTTTCTCCCTGTCGGACGATCTAGATGAGCGCTAGTGCTCTCGTCTTCAGGTCCGCGACTCGCCGTGCTATCTTCCACGCGTTCGGTTGCGGGAGGACGGTTGCTGTCTTCGTCCAGGTAGGCCAATCCGGCATCAAACGACGTGGTGGTGGTCGCCGGAGCGTCGGACGGGTTCATCTGAAAGGAGGGTGGACAATCCGGAGCGCTCCGCTGGATGCGGGGAGCGGCGCCGAGATTGACGGGGTGGGTGGATATGAGTCGGTGTCGCACACGGTGATCCGGGGAAGATAACCGAAGTCGAGAGAACGTAGGATAGGAAACGGGACAGTGGTTGTTATTGAGAGATTGATTGTACACGGAGGACTAGATAGGAGAGGGGATGCCTGCAATGGACGAATGAAGATGAGATATACCACACAAAAGAGGGATGAACAATAGGAGAGATGGTTGAACGATAATGGAACGGTAGGACGAGGGAATTCGAAGTTCTGGGATCTGGAATCTGGAATCTAGAATCGGCACGAAAATGCAAGTCAAGGTACGTATGTACAAGTCAGGAGGGAATGCAAGCTGTGGGATGGGATGAAGTGATGGCATTGGTGGTGTTGGTGGCGGTGGTCTGCTGAGCAGCTGAAGCGCCAATTTCAAGCTTCCAGCCGAGGAGGGCGACTTGGTACCTTAGTCTAGTCCCGGTGACGCAACCACGCCACGATACTGTAGTCGATAATCCCTCATGGACCTACAGATGCATCGTCATGAAAGTTGAGTGATGAAAGGAAATAGAAACTAAGGTATGGACAAGACTGAAGACTCGATTTGAAATCCAGATACGGTACACGGTCTTTAAAGCATCCAGCCACCACTCTAACCACATCATCCCATATCTCATATCCCACATCCCGCATGATGTATTTTGATTTCTGAATCGTATTTCGCTCAAGAGCCGAATTAACCGCTAAACTTTGCACGTAACGACAATCCAGTCCGCCGTCGCCCAACAGCGTATAGCAACTAGCAACCCCCGAAAACGCCTGCATTACTCCATCAATATGCCACCAATGCTCTACGGCCGAAAAGCCTCGTCAAGGGAAGACAACAGTCGACAATCCATGCAGCGTGAAGCAGAGCGTACGAGTGCGTATCATCCATCAATGCCGCTCCCTGGCAAATCCATCCACGCGCCAATTCCATCGTGAAAGCTGTCCGAGAAACTCCGGCGCAAGACAACGGGACGTAGGTAGGACACCGTCGCGATCCATCAATAACCGGCTGGGGTCGACAAACCGCAAACCCCCCGAACTTCAATCAGAGACCCAGCTTCCTCACGTCGCGCCCGGGAAGTCCGCCCGTCGACGGGCCTCGCTCAGCGAGCTTCCCGTGGTTCGACACGCCGCCCATGCCGGCTGACATGCTTCCGAAGCTGTTGGCGCTGCTGGTGCGGGCGGGATATTGACGATCGGCAGGGTATTGGCGGTCAGCGGGATATTGGCGATCGGCGGGGCGGTGCTGGAATTCGCGGGACATCGGGGGGTCGCGGGCGGAGGAGGCCATCCGCGGGGCGTCGATGGAGAGGTTGCTCATGTGCACGTCGACATCCATGTATGCGTCGGTAGCGGACATGGGGTGGCCGAGGGGGACGGGAGGCGCGGTGCCGGAGGTGGAGGTGGAGCCGGAGCTGGGGGAGTCGGTAGGGAGGGAGGAAGGGGGTTGGGCGTAGGGGAGGGAGGAGGTGACGGTGGTGTCGGGGATGGAGCGGAGCATGTGGGCTTTGGTGGCGTTGGAGGCGGGTTGGCCGAGCATGAGGTGGGATTTGCGGTTGTGGCGTTCCATCATGCTGATGGCCCAGGCTTCGAGGTCGACGGGGGTGCGTTTGGCGGCGAGGAGGAAGGGATCGGCTTCCTGAATGGCTGTTAGTAAGGGTTTCCACCACAAAGTCACGGAGGGATGTAGACTTACGAAGAGTTCCTGCGGCGTGGGTCGGTGAGCCGGATCCTTTAGCAGACACTTGGAAATCATGTCCTCGAGGATCTGTGGGAACGCATCGGACTTCGGAAGCTTCGGCGCAGGTTCAAGGACGATCTGCTGGAGCAGGTCGAGGATTCCCTGCGGTCCACCATCCGCGGGGTCGGTTTGGAACGGGAACCGGCCGATCGCCAGCTCCATGAGCGTGAGGCCGACGCTCCAGACGTCGCTCTTGACGGTGTACGGGGAGCCCTGGATGCGCTCGGGGGCCATGTAGGTGCCGGTGCCGACGAAAGTTTCGGCGATCGAGCCCTCCAGTTCCGAGGAGACGCCGAAGTCGCACACCTTGATTCCACCGCGTGAGTTCACGACGACGTTGGAAGGTTTGATGTCGCGGTGCATGATACGGTGGGTGCGGTAGAGGTAGCTGAGTCCACCGAGCACGGCCTCGGCAATCTTGCCAAGGACATCGACTCGGACAGGACCGAAGTTGCGAGAAATGGAATCGAGGGATCTACAGATGTGTCAGAGTCATGGGTGCTTCGAGTTGAAGTGTGTAGCTATACTTACCCGCAGTCCATATACTCCATACACATGATGACGTCGCCTGTCTCGCTCATGAAGGCACCGTAGAACGAGACGATGTAGGGAGAATTGCATTCGTGCATGATCTGGAGTTCGCGAACGATGCGCTTCCTCACTTCCTCCTTGGCTTCCACACGGATGATCTGTTCACCATGTCAGCGTCACGATGGACCGGAGGATTAAGAAGGGCTTACCTTGCGGGCCATGATCACCCTGGTGGCAGCATGCTGGACCTTACTGACGGTCCCACCATTGCCCGAACCCAGCTCTTTCAGGACGACGAGATCTTCCGCCCGAAGATCCAGCCGGAACTCCACGCCAATCTCCAACGTATCGCCGCGATCTGAGCGAGAATTGCCACTGGCGCCAGCGACCTGTGAGTCGCCGGTAGCAGTAACCGGCGGACGCGGAGTGGACGATAGAGCCAGGCCCTTCACATTCTTCCTCTTCATCGTCCGCGTCTTGAATTGGTCGGCAGACATGCTGGCGGATTTCGGGGGTCACCCGATGTCGAGTTACGATGGATCGGGTCGGATGGAAGAGGGAACGATGGCGGCGGACGGACGGGATGAGCGGCGAGAAAGGAAGAGGGTTTGGCCACGCCTTGACGGTCAGGAGAAATTGGGTAGAACGACGCCTGAGACAGGCAGCGGTGCAAGACCGTGTTGCGTGGTTGGGAGAGCGATTCGATTCGAAGGTGTCGAAGTTGGGTAGCCGCGGAAGCTGGCCAATCAGGCGATCTCTCCAAGTGGTGGGTGGCAGAGGAGTGGTCGGCGGTAAAAAGGGTCAGGGAATTATCGAGGGTATAGCAATTAACAAAGAGCATGTATAGACAACGGAAAAGGTGGTGGGATATTAGGGGGTCTCCGAATTCAAGGTCAGTCCCAAAATTGGTGTGGGCAAGAGAGTGGAAGAAGATGAAGAGTGGAAGATGTGGGATGGAATATCGATCCTGGAGAAGAGCAAGTGAGAGTCACTTTCCTTTCCTCCTCCACTTTCAAGACGCTTCACCTGCGATGGAATCCAGTGAAACTTGAATCCAGTTCCTCGTCCAGTTCCTTCACCCGCCAACGAGAAGTTCCAGATGATAATGCAGTTGATTTCCACCATTCACTCCAGTTCTGCTACTGATACGGATGTATCCCGCTGCTTCAGGTACGTTTTACCTATCACTCCTCATAAGTTTCGCAATTTCAAGGGACATATCAAGTATGATCCGAGCATGTATACCCATTACGTCCTATCATCTGTAGCATTTGAATATACGGAACTTCTTTGGAGAGAGACTCGGAGAACAAAACAATCGTGAACAACTTAACTCCTGAATCCGATAATTAGAGAACCACCCCACATGCAAACTTCTTGCCTTAATGCCTCAATTTCGACACAGACATATAATTACACAGACATCCCCCATCAAACGGTTCCCAATAAGACCACCACGAGCTGTCCAGGATAAACATCACAACCTCCTTTACTCCGCGACATGAAAACTCCCATGAAGGTGTTGGGACCATTTGCTGTGATAATCCTTAAGATTGAGTGAGCTCGGATTTGCGATCGTATACCCATCTTCTCCTCGCCTAATCATGTGCTGTTGAGCACTTCTTACCATTCCACAAATTGCCCCTGGAGTCTTATTGAGCGTTTATGCGGATATTACATTTGTTCGACCATTTTTCAGTTCAGTCGCGCTCAAAGTCTTGGCGGTTACCTGGCAATTCTTCATATGCGTGACGAATCCCTAAGAACAAAGCCCGATATATGAGCCAGCCTGCCCCCAACACCCATCCAAGTCCCGATTGAGCAAATTCACCTCGCAAAATCATGGCTTCTTCATCAGAAACCCTCCGCAAGCCCTCCTCCATGCGTGCCCGGCCCTCTCCCTCCCAAATCACCGCCTCAGCCTTGTCCTCCCCCAACTCTCCCCACACCCCCATCGCCGGCGCCTACAGCCGCTCTCTCGCCTCCCTCTACGGCTCCCCCAGCTCGCTCATGCACCGGGACGAGAACTTCCTCGTCCTGGAATTCGGAAGCCGCTACTTGCGGGTCGGCTTCGGTGGCGAGCATGCGCATCGGGTCGCCATGACGTTCGGCCCCGAAGATGAGCGGCGCGTTGGGGACTTCCGGCCGTGGCTGCCGGGGTATCGGGAGGATGGGCCTGTTTCACTGGAGGCGCAGGGGTGGGGGAACGAGTATGAGCTGTGGGATATGGATACGAGAGAGTTGGACCTCGATCTGGTGCGGGATAAGATCGAGCGCGCGGTACGCTTGGCTGAGAGGACGAATTTGATGTTGGACCTGCTTCCGAGGAAGATGACGGTGGTTCTCCCTTCGGTCTTCCCCCGGCCGCTCCTCTCGGTGGTGTTGTCCACGCTATTCAGCTCGATCCAAGTTCCGAGCATCAGTATTATTTCCTCCTCGATCGCGACGGCGATCGGGGCAGGGGTGCGGTCTTGTCTGGTAGTGGACGTGGGTTGGGCGGAGACGCGCATCACGTCGGTGGCGGAGTACCGAGAGATTACACATTCACGGAGCGTGCGAGCCGGGAAGAGAGTGTTGCGGGAGTTGGCGAAGTTGTTGAACGAGCAGGTGTCGAAGCGGTTCGCGGACGGTCAATCGGAGTCGGGGAAGTGTCCTACATTGGGTCTCAATGAGGCGGAAGAAGTCCTATACCGGCTCGGTTGGTGTCGACAGCTGGCTGACGCTCGAAGCGCTTCCAAAGCCAATCTTTCAAATGACGAAACGGACCTTCCCCGGAGCGACATTGAAATCACGACGACGGATCCGCCAGTCACCCTTCAAATACCTTTTCAAGACATTGCAGCTGCAATAGAATCGGCACTGTTTGCTCATGGCTCTGCTACCAAAGACCTTGATGACCACGAACAATCCATCCAGTTAGCAATATTCCGCTCCTTGCTAGCCCTGCCGATTGATGTGCGCAAGATATGCATGTCTCGGATCATTGTCACCGGCGGTATCGCAAACGTCCCTGGATTGAAGCGAAGGATCAAGCAAGAGCTGGAATATTTGATTCAGACGCGTGGATGGGACCCCGTGGGCGACTATGGCAAAGGGAGACCTCGTCGGCCAAGAACTACGAACAAAAATCCCACGCCGTCCCCGGGTGCCACGAAACCAACTCCGACAGACAACGACTCTGCTTCAGAAGAAGAATACATCCCTCCCGCCCACCGCACCCCCGACCCCGACCCCATCGCCTTATCCATCCAAAATCGCCGCGCCGCGACCGCCCCGATCCAAGGGATGCTTCGCCTCGTCGAGACGCAAGGCGCCTGGAGCGGCGCTAGCCTCCTTGCGTTCCTGCGCGTCAAAGGCGTCGTCGAGGTCGACAGGGACCGGTTCCTCAAGGAAGGGCTGGCGGGCTACGCGAAGGACAAGGACGCCGATGGGGGACCTACAAGAAAAAGCTTTGGGCCTGGGATCGGGGCGGCGGGGGAGAGGGGAAAGTGGTCGTTGGGGATGTGGGCGTAGGGGAGTTATGCGTCCTTTTCGGTCAGTGGTTCCCCGCATCGATATGGCGGTGTTGACGTGGTGTTGTGCAGCGTTGGATTTTGTGTAACCTGACCGTACCAATCGCTGGCGTTGGACCCATCCCGCTTTCTGGACCCCGATTCGACACCTTTTGCTAGACCTGTCAATATTGCGTCTCACCGTACTTCGCGCCATCGGTGGACATCCTACGACCCCATTCGCTTAGCACCGTTGGACACAACCTCCACGCCTGCAAGGAACCAGATTGGAACGAAGGGTACCGGGGGTCCACGAGTCGATGAACTTGTCGCCTTGCTTCTGCACGTTGTGTCGTTCTAAGTTTGGTCCCACAACGGTTTCTAGATCGGAAGAACGTGTGCCCTGGCGCCGCCTCAATGCACGACATATCAAGATCCAGCAGTATTGATCTCAGCTCTGTCTTATTTTAATCTCCGGCAGGGTGAAGGCAATGCATGTCGATGCCACTGGGCGAATCTTCGCTAGCTTCGGAACTGTCAAAGAAACCTCCGCACAATCGGTTGTATCCACATGGCACTGCATACAACGGTTATGTATATTGGTTCAGTCATTTCTTCCACGTAGCACCGCGTTGCTGCATGCGCATCCTGCCTTCACCCTACCCAGGCAATTTGCAAATGTCCAGTATTTGTGCCCAGGCCGTCGCACTCCCTTGCCTTCTTGGTACGAGTGAATAACGCTGTGTAGCGATGGGGGCACTGGCTCCTCTCACTCCTCAAATGCTGGAGATGATCCAGAATCCTTTCCTCTTGAAGCACGACCCAATTTTCCCCATTCCTCCCTCCACCGGCCGGGGACAATGGTTCCCCGAACTATATCAAGCGTCGTCACGCCCAACACCATCGCGCTGAACGCCTTCATCTTCGGTTATGCCGGGCACTCCCTCGTCACGCCTCACGCGCCCCTCCAGCAGCTGTGGTGGACCGACGAACGGATCGACTCGAAGGTGACGCCGGAGTTGATCCTATCGCGGGTGCGACCAGACCAACGCGTTCTGCTGCGTCGTCCGCTCGCGTTCGGCGACAGCCTGACGAACGACTGTTACCTCGACTGGATCCTCAAGAAGGCGCGACGGTGGTTCATGATCTTGGAGGACCTGGGAATTCCGGATCGGATCTTTGCCATCGTGGATGATTCGTTTGACGATGATGACCTGCCGATTCCTGAGGATACCGTACCCCAATTGAAGATGTCGGTGAAACCTGATCATGCCTTGTTCCGGCGTTTTTACAACACCCAATTCACTTTCTTGTTGCGGGAGCTCAAAGAAGGCTCGCATATCGACTACGCGCACAACGAGTTTGTTCCCATCGAGTATGTCCATCGACTTCCCCCAGCTGTGGCATTGCAGGACTGGTACCGAGTGCATTTCCCGAAGCGGCCACATGAAGTTTTCGTGCGACGAAAAGTGAGCTTGAAGGAGCCACAGTCGTCCACTGCGTTGGAGGAAGAGTTCATCGCAGATGTGCGAACCTCGAGGTCGATCGTGCACCCGCACATCGCGCCAATATATGCGTCTTACACCTTTCAAGGGGATGGATACACGATCACCACGTTCAGCGGTCAGCATACTCTACAGTCCTTCATCTCACACCGTAATCCGCCGCAATACCAGAGGCTGGCAAAGCCGGATCGACATCGATTGCTGCTGGGTTGGATGCACTGCTTGGCGGACGCTCTCATCGTCATGCATCAGAATGGTCTCTGCCATGCTGCCATCCGCCCGAGCAACGTCGTCATCGACTCCAAGAACTCGATCGCATTCAGCGATATTGGCTGCCTAAGGACCTTTCAGCGCGATAAGAAAGCGAACCGCGAGGAAGAATACACCTACAGTGCCCCTGAGCTTCAAGTAGCGACCCGAAGACAGTCCCAGCCCGCCCTCACCTCCATCAAATCCCCTTCCTTCCGCCTCGAACGCGCCTCCAACACCAGCACCAGCTCCTCCGACCGCTGCCCCTCCGTCTCCACCTCCAGCACCACCTCCACCTCTAGCCGCAAGTCCACCAGCGCCCTCACCTACTTCCGCACCCCCCGCACCTCCTCTCTCCAACCCGTTGTCGACCCCCCCATCCCCACCCCCCACTCCGACATCTTCTCCCTCGGCTGCCTCTTCCTCGACCTCCTCTCCTTCCTCCTCAAGCAACGCCCCGCCGACTTCCTCAAACACCGCGCCACCAAACTCGACGCCGACCGCCCGAAATCCAAGGGGCCCAGCCGCGTCGACGCGTCGTTCCACGCGAACGTGCCGAAGCTGCTCACCTGGATGGATCACTTGGAGGGGGTGGCAGCAACGCGGGAACACCGCGCGTTTCGCGCAGTGCCTGCGCTGCTGCGACTATGTCGGAGGATGGTCTCGCCGTTGCCGGAGGAGCGGCCGTCGGCGAGGGAGACGCGGGATCGGGTGGCGGGGATATTGGTTGGGCATGTGGGGATGGCGGCGGAGGGGATCTGTTGTTATGGGCGGGAGCATGAAATTGGGATGGCGATTACGACGGGGGGGTGAGTTCGCCATACGGGTTCGGTATCCTTCTGATTAGCGATCGAGTAATGTGGATGCTAGGCTCTGGGGAGCACTCCGAGGATGATCGGAAGATCGATGAGGGGCTCTCTCCGAGGTATAATCCTGATGACTGCAGGAAAGCCTAATAGCTGGCCATCGGACGCCCCTAGTACTCTACAGGCTTCATGTTACATTCTCGCATCGAGCCTAACGTCAGCACGATTGATAGTCTAACCTTCTTGGCTTAGTGACAACAATAAATAGGACAGACTTTGGTGTCCAAAATCATCATCTGCTAGTTGACCGTTTACTGTTGTGTAGTATCACCAGTACAAGTGACTTAGGTCCTTTCGTTTGTACCAGATCATTTGTGTTGACGGGTATCCTTATCTTTGGACAAAGCAAGTTTGCCAGAGTCTGAACCAGGAATATCAAATATATACTCCAGCTCCAAGCCTCCAGGATGTTTCTGCAGACCGCTGCACTTAGAATAGGTTTCAGCTTCAAGGTAACAATAAGCACAAATAACCTTCAAAGTCGACCTGGGTCGATAGAGATGACAAGAATACGAGGTACTTGGCTGTCTGTACTCAGCCATATCCATCATATCCAGCTCGGCCTCCGCCCTCTGGCGGTCCAGCCTCGCATAATCTCATTTAGTCGCCAACTAGGTCCCGCCCTAAATCCGCATCGACCTCCAACGGGCCGGTGGGTACAAAAATGGAACAGTTTCCCCCACGGGACCTACCGCCGACTCGCGTGGCGCTTCGCAATTCGCATGGAGAAAAAGCGCTACGGCTCTGGATCGCGCTAGATCCTCCCGACTAACGTCGCGGCGACCTCCTTTATCCTTACCTCCTTTTCAGCACTTGCTGACAACTGTCGACCAGCCCCAGGAAGCCAGGACATAAGAGGTAGGTAGGCGCAGCGCGAGTCGCGCTTCCTGATGATTCCCGATCATCCTTTCTCCTGAAGGCCGTCAAAGACGCTCGGCGATGGACTTGGACAACACTCGCTACTTATCTGCCATTGTTCGAGGGATGCGACCCGTCCCCGACATCTCGCGACGAAAACGGTACGACCCCCAATCGCTGCCATCGGATCGAAGTCTGGACTGAGGTGGTTCGGAATGCGGGATTTCACAATGGCGACCGCATCGGCTCAACATGATGCTTTGCCGTTCGTGCTTCCGGCGGCTTTTGAGAAGCAATTGCGCGATTCCGCGACCTTTCAGATCCTCCGTCAACATCTCTCCGCGACGTTGAACTGTACTTTCTGCGCTGCGCACGGCGGAAGCGGTTCGGATCGGCACACATGGCTGCTGTATCGAGACATCTTGCATGCTCTGATCGCTCCGTTGGCGAAGTTATACCTTCATGCCGAGAGGCATGCGGAAGACGTCCTGCAACGGCGATATATCGCGAATAACAAGGGCCGCCGCCCGTTGCCGGATGACTTGGAGCTTGCGTACAGTCGTGACGCGAGGAGTGCATTTGTTTGGTTAGGGATATTTGTCAACGAGGAGCTCGACTGGATGGAAACGAAGGCGTGGAGCTGTCCAGGTACGAAAAGCTCGCAACTTGAAATGACCCCCCACTAAGCCAAGTGATTCCACAGCCTGCATCACCGTCTATTCCTTCTCAACCGAATCCACCATCCGCCTACTCCTAACCGCATGTCTCCTCTCCGCCTCCCCCAGTCAACCCGACAAGCCAACCCTCCCCAACTTTACCCCCCTCCTTCCCCCTCTCGTCTCCGCCATCAGCAACGACCCGTACTGGGGCCCTCCCTGCGCTGCCCACCTCCGCTCCCGCGCCGAATCCTCCGTCGCCGGCATCAAAGCACTAATCTCCCAAGCCAATGACCTCGAAGCGGTCCTAAGCACCCCGCCCACCCCGTCCCAGCATCCATCCGCAAAGAGAATGGACAGCGGTCTCGGCATGGACGACGAGGGCCGGGAGTCGGAGTTGGTGCCGATACGGACGGCACCGCTCCCGAAGGATGTCACCGTGACCGGCCGAGTCCGTGGCGGCTTTATTAGGAGAAAGCAGGATACGCTGGTGTATGCGGGCGACGGGGCGAGTTGGAAGATTCGCGTGGTTCGCGATGGCGTCGGATGTCGGAATCGAAGCAATACGAAGTGAGGCTTTCCGGTACCTCTCGCGCTGCGTTTCTGGGCTGCTGGCAGCTGCGGTTGGAACGTCGCTGGGCGAGTTCTAGCGCCCATTGTCTTTTGGGACACAATCACGAATCTCTTTTGGTTCCATTGTTATAGATTGGCGCATTCGGACACTTAGATACCTTCGCAAGTGCTGTAAATAGACATTAGTACCGTAATTCCTAATATTAATAGAGTTAACAGGACAGTTACATGTCAGGAAGATATCGCTAAGTAGGTTGATTGTTGCGAAGGGATGTGCAGCGGAACATCGTCAACCTTAGGTATTGCTGATCTCAATAAAATTTCCAGCCTATTCCCCTCAGACCACTCCTTTGGCGTAACACATAGGCGTTCCGTGCCACAGTTGCAGAGGAAGGGTTAGCATTACTGACGTATTTACTAGATGGGCTAGCGGCGGTCGATTCTGGGACGATGAAAAATATCAAAGGAAAGGAATTCAAGTCCGACACGAGACCATTGAATCTACCTTTTGAGTTAGGAATCGACCTATCTTAGAAGGACAGGTATTCTTAGTAAAACCGTATCGTTTCTTCGTTTTGTTCAGATGCTTTTTGGTGCCCATACCACCTAAGCCGATACAATTTAGGGATAAAGGCGGATCACCACCATTTATGTTCATATGATAACTCATCGCTTCTCACGCCTGATTCCATATCAACGTGAGACGCGTTCCACAGACATCTATTTGTGTGCTGGACGCTGTTAGCAAAAGAAAAGTTAAGAGTCTGGCAAGCACTTACGGATCCCCTCTTCAGGCATAGGCTCCACGCCGGTGATTTCCGCCGCCAACTTCGCCCCCTGATCCTCCGGCTTCAACATCGGGAACGCTAACACCTCCTTGATGCTGTAGTTATCCGTCAAGAACATCACCATGCGATCGATCCCCATGCCCCATCCTCCCGTCGGCGGCAGTCCGAACTCCAGCGACTGACAGAAAGTCTCATCGATCAACTGCGCCTCATCGTCGCCCTGATCCTTCTGATTCGCCTGCTCCTCGAAGCGCAGTCGCTGATCAAAGCTGTCGTTCAGCTCAGTGAACGCATTGATGATCTCCTTCTTGCAGACGAAGGCCTCGAAGCGCTCGCAAAGGCCGGGTTGGGTGCGGTGGTACTTCGCGAGAGGGGACATCATCTGCGGGTGGCCGAAGATGAAGGTGGGGTTGACGCAGGTTTCTTCAATGAATTCGCCGACGAGCTTGTCGAGCATGCGGGCGTTGGTGAGGGGGGGGGAGCAGTCGACTTTCATGCGCTTCAGGACGCCGCGCATCCATTCGTTGGTTTCCTGGGTGTGCAGTTGATCGCCTGGAGGGAACTTCTCGCCGATGGCTTCCTCGAGAGCCGGGATCATTTCGACTCTTCGCCATGGTCGAGCCCAGTTCACCTCGTAGACCTCGCCATGCTGCGTGTGGAACTTGGTTTGATATCCCCCAGTAAGGTGCTTGACAAGGCCGGACACCAGATCTTCGGTCGTCTCCATAATATCATAGACATCCGCGTACGCCTGATAGAATTCGCAGGTCGTGAACTCCGGGTTGTGCGTCAGGTCGATTCCCTCGTTACGGAACTGTCGCCCGATTTCGTACACCCTTTCCAGTCCACCGACGATCAGCATCTTCAGATACAATTCGGGCGCAACACGCATGAACAGATCCATGTTCAGATCGTTGTGGTGCGTCTTGAACGGCTTCGCCGTGGCGCCGCCGGCAATGATGTTCATCATGGGAGTCTCCACCTCGATGAAGTCCCGATCGTCGAAGTATCGGCGGATGTAGCTGATCAACCTGGAGCGGGTGACGAACGTATCTCGAGTCTTGTCGTTCATGATGAGGTCGAGGTGGCGTTGTCGGAACCGCTGCTCCTGGTCCTTGAAGCCGTAATGTTCGCCAGGAAGTTGGTGAAGGCAAGGGGTCAGCAGGATTATCTCCTTGGCGAAGATACTCAGCTCCCCCTTCTTGCCCTCCTTCAGGTTCTTGGGGTTCGTCCGTCCTGGGAACCCGACGATTCCAATGATATCTCCACGTCGAAGGTGTTCATGCTGCTTCTCGAACGACACATCGCCCTGGGCGTACTGATTCTGGCACATGATCTGCACGCGCGCTCCCTCGGCGCGGACATCGTAGAACAGAAGCTTGGTCCCTGATGAGCGCTTGGTGTATATCCGAGCTCCGATGCGAATTTCGGCATCTTCGACTAGTTGACCGGTCTCGAGTGAGTCGTACTTCTTCAAAAATTCGCGGAGGTCAGTGCTGACTTGGAACTTATGGGGGTATCTGGATATATCAGCAATGGTGTTAAACGCTAATTTCGTTCCACGCACGGGTCAGGGTTCCGAGTATCCTTCAGCTTCTTGATCGCTCTGCTTCGAATCTCGAAATATTGCTGCGCTGTCATAAGTACTCTGTTGTTTCTCACAGAAGGAATAACCGTACATTGGGAGTCAGATCCTTCTCCTTCTCCTCCGCACTAGCTTCCTTCGCGACCGGCTTCGCGGGAGCGGGAGCGGACGCTGCCTTCTCGGCCCTCTTCGCATCAATTGTGCGCTTCTTCTGCCTCTTCTTGACTATTCCACCCATTATCAGCTACGCACATCGATGAGGATCGCGAAGAACATACGTTCCGACTTGGAGACCCTCTCCCCGGTGACTTCGTCTAGGAGAAGGTTTTGCATCTGTTCCACAGGCGTGGCTTCTTGGGACGGTTCGCCCGCCATTTTGGTGCGGGGCAATGGAGGAATTGGTGATAGAAACTGACCGGCTAAAAACAAAATCAGTTAGGTCGGGAGGACATATAAGAAGCCAATACGTACAGAAGGTGTGTTGAGTCACTCGGAGCAAGGTTCAAGTGTGAGAATGGGCACAGGTTCGACTCATCAATCGTTGTGCTCGTGTTTATCTCGAACAGGAACTTTTTGTGCGGGAGGGGTGAATACGCCTTATTGCCTAAGGCACGAATCAAATTGAGCGCTTGAATTCCTGCTGACTCAGCTTTATAAATTTATATGTTGGTGCCTAAGGCTTCCACATGTATCGTTCGATGGTCATCCAACTCCAGATGAAGAACCTCACCCTTCAGGAGCGTGTCCCTTCAGACAATATATTGGGACTCGGTGATGGGACTTTAACAACTCGTTGATTAGAGGAGGATTTGGGGGAATTCGTTGCTCGACATTTCTACAATGGCGTCGCTAGTCCGTCCGCTCGCGGGGTTCCGCAGCAGCGCCCTGCGCATTATCAAACCTTCTTTTACCTGCACTTCATGTCTTCGAAAAGAAGCACGGCATGCCTCTCCTTTAAACTATGCCGTTCGACGGCTTAATATCAACCACTCCTATCCCCGGCGGACATCTGTAGCCGCCTCTATCTCTGAAGCCGCATCGATTTCGAAGTCTGTCTCCCCCGAAGGCTCGAAATCGTCATCGGAGTCGAGCAGGAAATACCCCGAAATCAGCGACAAGAAGGTCGCATATTGGTTGATAGGCAGCGCTGCCAGTGTCTTCGGGATCGTCGTCTTCGGCGGTCTTACGCGATTGACGGAATCGGGGTATGCTTCCCTCCCCAACCGTCGACCTGACATCGACTAACACTTTCTCAGGCTAAGTATCACCGAATGGCGTCCGGTCACCGGCAGCCTGCCACCCACGAGCCAGGAGGCATGGACCTCCGAGTACGACAAATACCGCTCCTCCCCTGAGTTCCAGCGCCTCAACCCCAACATGTCCCTCGAGGAGTTCAAGAAGATCTACTGGATGGAATGGGGCCACCGCCTCTGGGGTCGCGTTATCGGCGTCTCCTTCCTCCTCCCGACCATGTACTTCATCGCCCGCCGTCGCATCTCTCCCCGCACTGCCCTTCGCCTGACTGCCATCTCCGGCCTCATCGGCCTTCAGGGCTTCGTCGGCTGGTGGATGGTAAAATCCGGCCTGAAAGACGACCTCTTCGCCCCGGGCTCCTACCCCCGCGTCTCGCAATATCGCCTCACCGTCCACCTCGGCCTCGCCTTCGTTGTCTACGCCCTCATGCTCACCTCTGGCCTGCGCATCCTGCGCGCCCACCGCCTCCTCAAATCCCCCGCGGATTCCCAGAAACTCCTCGCCACCCTCCGCTCACCCGTCGTCCGCCACTTCCGAATCGCGACCGCCGCCGTCGCCGCGTTGGTCTTCACGACCGCCATGTCCGGCGCGCTGGTCGCCGGCCTCGACGCCGGGTTGATCTACAACGAGTTTCCGTACATGGGACTCGGGCTTACGCCGCCGAGCCCTGAGCTGTGGGACCCGCATTATTCGCAGCAGGAAGACCAGTCCGATCTAGTGTGGCGCAATATGACGGCGAACCCGTCGCTCGTGCAGCTGGACCACCGGATCCTGGCGATGACGACGACGGCGGCGGTGTTTGGACTGTGGGTGTATGGGAAGCGGCGGGGCGGACGGTTGAGAGCGATGTTGCCGCGGGACGTGCATCGGGGACTGAATGGGCTGACGCATCTGGTGATGGCGCAGGTGACGCTGGGGATCACGACGTTGTTGTATTTGGTGCCGACGTGGTTGGCGGCGGGTCATCAGGCGGGAAGTTTGGCGTTGCTGACCGGCGCGTTGGTGCTGCGGAATCGGTTGGGGGTGTCGAGTAAGGTGGTTAATCTCGTGAAGATGAAGGTGAAGCAAGGAGGGAA
The DNA here is from genome assembly GCF_010015585.1 of Eremomyces bilateralis CBS 781.70. Taxonomy (NCBI): domain Eukaryota; kingdom Fungi; phylum Ascomycota; class Dothideomycetes; order Eremomycetales; family Eremomycetaceae; genus Eremomyces; species Eremomyces bilateralis. The sequence goes on along the minus strand of NW_022985092.1, from coordinate 256,359 downwards.
GGGAGTGGGAGGTAGGCCGGTGATGCCTCTTAGAAAGTCATGAAGATGACGTGACACCACTCGATATTCATTTCGTATAGATAACAACTTCACTCAATCGATCGCCGATCGGCGGTTTTATACCAACGATTCGGCCGTTTATCCTGCCGCGACCGGTCTTTCCCTCCGTGAATCCTTGCCTGTATATCTCAGGAGACGGCTGAACGTGAAATCTTCAAACATGATGGCAAATAACCCTTTCCTATACCGCAAGCTGCCCACCAAGCCCCTCTGCCACCTACGCCGCCGACTCCGATCGCCCAAACAAACTCATCCGTGTCGCCGACCAATCCGGTTTCAAAGAACTCGACATCATATCCCCCTCCCCAACCCGCAGTCTCTTCTGTCGTGGCTCTCCCGCCACCTGCTCCTGTCCTTCAGCGCCGCTCCCACCATCCGCACTCCCATCCTCTGAGTCCTCTGAGCCCTCCACAACCCGTTTGCGTACTCGATTCGCCGGCGCGCTTGGGCTGCTGCTGGCGGTGTCGGTGTCGTTGAAGTTGAGGACGGGGACGTTGATGCTGGGGTCCTTTTCCGAGGTGGAATTGGTGGTTCCGGTTGTTTCGTCCGCTGGACTTTGGGGGTTGGTGAGGAGGTTAGTGGCAAGGTTTGGGGCTTCTCGTGATTTTAGCCACGCTGGTCGTGCTGAGGGGGATGGTCCCATAGTGGGTGACAAGGAGTTTGGTTTCGGGGTTTGAAGTGGCGGTTGGGGCTGTTGTCTCGATTCTAAAGAGGTTCCATTCGGGCCGGAACGGGTTGTTGAGTAGCTATATTGATTCAAGGATGGATGGTAGCCGGGGATGTTGGCGTGTGGCGTCGTGTGTCCGTTGACGTTTTCTTTGAGTTGTGGGGTTGGCGGCGGTAAGGGGTAGTTTGTGTTCGTCAATGTGGGTCGCCACTGAACATTTGAAGGGGCGGAGGTTTGCAGTGGCATCGAGGATGGATTGTACGGCGGTATGGTATATGCCAGTCCATTCATGGGGCCAGGGGCTTGACACGTAAGTCCTTGGTAGGATGGGAGAGAGGACATAGAGCCGTTGCTCGTGCGAACTGATTGGTGTGAAGGTCTTTGGTGGGCTGTTAGGGAGGATGGGACGGTATTGCTGGGTCCAGGTGCTTGATGTGACGATCCATGCTGAGGTGGTAAAGAGTAGAGGGTCCCACGCCAGGTGTTAAGGTCCGGATACGGCTGTCCTTGGAAAGCCGAGGGGGGTGTGGGAGGGACATCTGCCTGACCAGGAGCTGTTGGAGAACAACCCAGGTCCTTAACTTTGCTGTGTGACCCCGGAGATGCTGGAGTTTCCGCAAACGGCGACCTCACTTCTGGTTTTATTTTCTGCTCCATCTTCCAGTGCGGATGGACGCTGTTTGTCGGTTGCGTCCGCTTTTGCATTTCTGCCTCCACCTCGCGGTGTGCCCTGGGATCCAAGTACTTCAGCAGCGCAAGTCGTAAGGACGGACTCTTTAACGCCAGCTCGGAAATGATCTTCTCTAACTCCGTAGGATGCGCAAGTCGGACCAGTCTGAGCGTCTCTTGGATTCCCACTCTAGAAATTTTCGACATGTCCACCGCAGCGGGCGCGGACGGTGCTTGTGGGGGGCCCTGGGGAGGTTTCGTGACTTTGCATGTCCCATTATCCCCTTCGTCATAGTGGCGCAACTCTCCATGCCTGAGGTAGCGGTGAAGCGCATGTAGGACGCCATCGGGAAGGTAGTCGATTCGGAGTGGAGTATAAGGCGCTGACTGCATTGCGGTCAGTTTCGGATCGAGGCGAGAGAGACTGGAGAGGATGAGATGTTGAGTCAACTTACACGCCATGGAGAGATGACCAATTGGCATATCTCGAACAGTTTGCGGGGGGAATCCCCGGTGAGCCGCCTGAGCTCCTGCTTGGTCCACGATAGTTTCATGTCGCTTTGGACGCCTGAGTTCCCCGGCATATGATGATGTCTTGCCGCGCTCACAACCACTGGTTTGGATGATTGCACAGCTTTCTGGGGGTATGAACTCATATTCTGTTTGCCCAGTGCCGGCGCGCTGTATCGGGGACGCTTAGGAGTAGGCTCATCGTCGGAGACGAGGTTGACGACCTGGACGGGGTGATTCATGATGGCGGAAGTGAAATACTGAAAAGTGATGATTGTGCCTTAAAGCATGATAGACCCCAGACTCCTACTTGGATTCTGAACACAAGTGATCTCTCACCATCTCATCATTGATCATTGCGACTTGCACGATTACGTAGTACGGCTCTTGCGACGCGTGAAGTTGAACCGGTCCTTCGTGTCTCCAATTAATCACACGAGTCATGTGCGATCCCGGCTGTGATCCTTCCTTCGGCAGCTCAACTCGTACAGAGTGCAAACGGGCCACTCTCAAGTTTCGAAAGATAATGTAGACTGTAGAGCCTCAATGTCTTTAAGACTGAAGCCTAAGTAGATACAGCGCTCAAGTAGTCAAGTATCATCAAACATGTAGTCTGCAATGTGGGATCAGCATATCTGTATATCGCATTGGCGATCCTGCGATCTGATATTGCCTCATCTCCTTACTATCTATACCCCTAACCCCCCTTCCCAGCCTGATACCCCCCTAATATCGCAATTCCAAGGAAACCAATCTATCATCCCCAGTCAGCAGTCCCCTCCCTGAATTTCCAAGAATCGGTGCCAACCTCCGATGAGTGGCTGCGAGCAGTTGAAACGCGCCACCGATGATAATACAGATCTCCCCCGTACTAATAGTCTAACAGCGGTATCTCTGATCGTGGATATCCCTGTGCCGTACCATACCTATGCGACAACGAAAATGTCCCAATTTGAACCTGCTGAGGACCAGCTCTGAATTGGTCACCATCTACATCGTTCTGTAAGAGTTCTCCCGCGAATTTTGTAGGTCGAACCATCGATTGACGGATTCATTAATCGGCTCTGAGCTTGTTGTTGCCGCTCCCAATCGTTCTACGATTTCAAGTTCTTTCTTACGATCGGGATGACCTTCTCCCACGCAGTAGTGGTCGATCTCCAGCTCTTTCTCAGTCCATAAAAATGACATTCCTGTATCCCCCAACCTCAAAGAGAACCTGGCTCCATCATGATAGCTGAAGAAATGTAAGACTGGACAGAGTCGGAGCATGATATCAGACTTGCGAAATTCCAAGCTCTCTATCCAGCAAACCTTCGGACTGTTATATGGTTCTGCAATGACACGAGTGCCGCGCGATATATCAGCTTTCGCAAAGACACCTAGACCTTTCAGCAGTGATTCTTTGACTTCGATGAGATGCCGCGAATCTGATATCTATTCAGTGCAGGGCCTTCCAGAGGGCTAAGAACCATAGCATACCTTGCTCCATCTTCTCGGGATCCGGATACCTCCTTTTCTCACCTGTGCTGGCTTACGATGCCTTGCATCCCATATACCAGTATGGTAGTACCGGACACCGGTGCTGGACACTGTATGGTATGTCCGTGTATCACAATGTCTACTACGTAGTATTATCACCTCGCATATTCGGAAATCAGCTCAGATCAATCCATCACCAGTCTCATCAATCATCGTAGATAACTTCGTATTTACCGTGATCGCAACACCGGTATGGAATGACACCGATGTACGAAATGAAATTGGCTCCGGTATTCCCTTCGCTGTGTTCGTTGGATCGGGGTTTGACAATGGAAGCCAAACCTCCAAGATACGGGGTTTTGGTGTTCTTAATGGGGAAGATCGAATCTAGCCAAGTGGGGTTGAAGCCGAACACTTCCAGAAGCCTTCCGGTTCCAGGTTATTGGTCTCCTTGCTTGATGATTCTTGTGTCCTGTAATTACTTCCAATTTCCAAGTTCCAAGTTCCAAGGTCAACTTCCACCTCTCAGACAATGGGCGGCGACAGTAGCATCGCCCTTTTCCTTAACCTTTCCTCTCTAGTCTAGTGGTGGATCCAAACTAGTTAGACGACTATGTTTAAGTTTGCTTGTTTTTATCCCATCGTCGTCACTATACTTAATCCAATGTAAAGGATAACGTTCATTATCGACATCCGTTTTCATCTCGCATCGAAGTTTACTTGAAGGTGACGAGATAGTCGCCATCGGCAACCTGAGACCCGCTCCTGCCATCGCCCTCATTTCACAGCCGAGATGTTTTGAGATCCTTCGCCGACACTTCAATCACGGTCATTCAATACAACTATGTGAAGAGCCTCATGCGCTGCTTATACATTGTAAATACCTGTCCATACGTACGCAAACGTCTTTCTTTGTGAACGATTTCGCAAATATCCACGACCACGACAACAACCGCGACAACGACCGCGAAAACGACCGCGACAACAGCCATTGACTCAGTTTGGTTTCCCAATTGCCTTAAACTCTGGTTCCCTTGATTTGGTCAAACTCGTTGGTCATTACTTTCAAGAAAGAATAGAAAGAGACGGTATCCCACCAAAATGCGTTCATCACTGTTGGCCGCGACGTTGGCTGCGTTGACAGCATCTTCTGCTGCTATCCCCACCATCGAAGTCAAAGGTTCAAAGTTCTTCACTAGTGAAGGCGACCAATGGTTCATCAAGGGTAACCAAGCTTTCTCTGTCCCCTGATATGGGAATGTTGCTAAAGCCAACAGGAATTGCCTACCAGCTCGTCCCGGAGGATCCCCTCATCGACACTGATCAATGCGAACGCGATGCAAGTCTGATGTCCGAGCTGGGTGCGAACGCAATCCGCGTCTACCAGTAAGCTCCCCTGAGGGCCGGGGATCTCGTGCCTCCGTAACCTTCTAACGAGACTCGCAGTGTGAATCCGAGCGGTGACCATACTGGATGTATGAGCGCATTTGCTGAGAAAGGCATCTACGCTTTTATTGACCTCGATGACTTCGATACCCAGATCGAGCAGGTAAGCTTGCACAGACCTACAACAAGATGACATATCTAATGTGTATTTAGAATCACCCGTGGTGGAATGAAACCCAGCATAGCATGTTCAGCGATGTCATGGATGCGTTCCACACGTTCGAAAACGTGGCCGGCTTTTTCGTCGGCAACGAAGTCATCACCATGAAGAATGGCTCTCTTGCTGCCCCGTATGTCAAAGCCGCAGCTCGAGACATGAAGGCCTACCGTGATAGCAAGGACTACCGCCAGATTCCCATCGGCTACTCCGCCGCGGACATCGCTACCCTTCGCCCCATGTTGCAGAATTATCTGGCATGCGGCACCAACTATTCCGAGTCTCTCGACTTCTTCGCGTTGAACGCATATGAGGTACGTTTGCAATGCGCACATAGTTGAAACGGTATCGGATGCTGACAATGTTCAACCAGTGGTGCGGCAAAACGACTTTCGAAGAGTCGGGGTATGCTGCGTTGACTAAAAACGTCACGGAGTACTCGATTCCAATCTACTTCTCCGAGACGGGCTGCAACACCGTGCGTCCCCGTACCTTCGCCGACCAAGCAGCCATTTTCGGCCCGAAGATGGCCCCTTACTGGTCCGGCTCCATCGTGTACGAATGGATCCAAGAGGTAAATCCCCTCGAAATCAACCCTCCTATAGAGCCGCACTAACCCCTCTAGGCCAACAACTACGGCCTCATCAGCTACGGCGAAAAAGTAGACCCCTCCCTCCCCGACGCCCCTCCCGACGGCTTCACCCGCTCCGGCACCCCTACCCCCGTCCAACCCGACTTCGACAACCTCAAGTCCCAATGGCAGACCCTCACCCCCAGCGGCGTCCAGAAATCCGCCTACACCCCCAGCCTCGCCGCCCCGCCGTGCCCAACGCGCATCTCCGATTTCTGGGACGTCGACGGCGACGTCTCCCTGCCGTCGATCGGGCAGCAGCTGGACCTCGAGGGTTCGGCGACGGCGACGGTGACGGCGACTGGAACGGGGAGTGCGCTGGTGCCGACGAGTGGGGCGGGAGCTGTGGGTGAGGGTGCAGCGGGCGAGGAGGGCGCGGCAGGGAGGATGGCGCCAAGTCGAGAGTGGGTTTGGGGGGTGGTGGTTGCGTTGGCGGCCGTGGGTATGGGGATGGTTCTTCTGTAAGAAAGTTCGAGGGAGGGGATGGAGCTATTCGTGTATGGGATTGCGAAGGATAGACGTTAGGCTGTGGCGGATATTCGATTGGTGTGTCCTACGCTAGGAGCTGGGAGTTTGGCGAGATAAGCAGCATCCAGGTGCGATGGACATGATACGTTTCACAAGCAGGATAGACTGACTATACGAATACTTAATGAAAAGCTACGATGAGCCTCATTCATATTATCTTCCAATCTATTAGTTCCGTTACGAACATACAATTCAATTCCGCCCTGCCGAACTGGATTCGATACATTTCCCACCCAGCTTGGCACCTCCACCATCAGCCACCCTCGCTCAAGCCCCATCCTAACCCTGATACTCAACAAACCCATTCCCATGCATCGTTTCCCTCGTAAAATCCTCCCTAACGGACTCCCCACAACACATACGCCCCCGCAATCTTCACCAGCATCCCCGCCCTCTCCAACGGCGTCTGTCCCCTCCCTCCAACCCCTCCATGCCCCCCTAGTCGCCGGGGTAGGCGGCGATGGAGGCGGAGTTGACGATGATACTGCCGCGGGGTGTGTGGGAGGGCGAAGGGAGCGAGGAGATTGGTGCAGAAGGTGGATTCGGCGGTTTGGAGGTTGACTTTGGCGTCTTTCATGGAATCCTAGTCAAACCCGCGACGCTCGGATTATAAGGCTGTCCGAAGAGCCACTATTGATCCCCAAGATGTCGATCCACCCGAACACATCGACGTACCCTCTATAACCTCTCGATACTTCGTTTCCTCCTGCAGATCCGCAGGTGCCAGCATACACTTCCACCTCTCCCTCTCCACCATCCGCTTGGTAACCCGCGTGTCTTTTTGACAGGCAGGTAGTTAATAGGACACTGGCACCCCCCCTCGAGAACAAGAGCGCCACAGACTGACCAATTCCAGTATCCACCATTAATCAATGCGTCCTTGCCCTTGAGCAGGTCCTGGCCCTCGTATTCTTGTAGATACGGCTGCCTCTGGAGCCAGAACTCGAGTTGGGGGGAGTTGGCGGGCGGGTCGAAGTTATTGTCGAGGCCGCACCGGGGGTTCGGGGTTGGGGACTGGGTTTGACGTTGGGGTAGGCAGTGATGCATTCGTTGGAGTCAGACATGGTTGAAGAGGGTTAGTTCTATTCGTGGAGAGATTGATCTCGGGTGCTGCGGTGGGTGAGTAGCGCTGGTCAGATGGAATGGAGGAGAGGAAAGAACTTTGATAGTAGAAGCTTGTTAGTTTGCAGGTTGAATATATGGATATTATGGGAATGAAGCGACTTTGGACGGTATGATCCGTATCTGATAGCACTGATGCACTTCACTCCTACTGGGTGTAGATATAGGCTACGATCAGTGGGGTGCTTTCTAGCTCCCCTCTTCTCATTTATATCAATGAATACCCAGCTGAATATCTCAAGCAGAAGGATACTGTAATAATTGAAATGCGTGCTGAAACAGATGTGGACCTTTCAGTGCATTGGATGGTGTATTGTTTTGGATGGCTTCGATAGCTAATTAGATCGCCATAATTGAGGCAAGCTTACTAATCATGGAGTAACTTTGAATGTCACGTGTGTAAGTACTGGATCATGTGACCACGCGCTGGTGCAGGGTCAATGGTGTCGTGACGCGCCTTAATTATAGACGCGTTTTCCCGTTTTCCCGACTTCTCCTATCTGCAAATCCATCTCATTGCATGTCTCTCTACCCTCATTAGCAGTTATATTTCATTCATTGGCCGTGGAGGTGGGAGTTGGTTTTGGAGGAGACTTTCGTTTATTTTTAGTCCACCGAACCTTCGAATTCCCCTCAACTTGCTTTGGTTGTCCCCCTCCTTACCGATAAAGCATATGCTTCCTGCGAGCAACATGACTCTCCTAAGTCACCGGGCTTCCTCCCTATCATCTTATGGCATCATCACTGATGTCTCGGCGAATGAGGAAGAAGAATCGGATGGGAGAGGTCTCGCAGCGTCTCGGGTCGACCTCTCTAGCAGCGAGGACGATGAATCGGAAGAAGAATCTCTGAAAGCACAACAGCTCCGCCGGTCTAACGCCTCCAGCTATTCGTCTCGAACTGGGGGTGTCCGAACCATTTCCGATCAATTTTTAAACCCAACTGGAGGCTTACAACGAACTACACAAAGACAGGAGAGTTTGCCAACGAGATCTACCAACACGCGCGACTCTGACAAACGAGGACCAGTCCCTTCGGCGACACGCGTCGCAGTTAGCAATCAACAATGCTCTCCTACAGGGACATCTCAACAGCATCCTTTGGGATCAAAGATGTTCGATTTTGGGGTTGCTCCCACCAACAAAGGCACAAGGAAATCCGCCCCCTTTGATACGAAGGCATCCGTCTCAATATCTTTTGGACCAGTCCCGAACGTTCTCGCGTTCGCATCAAGCAAATCCGGAGCTCAAAATGGGACGCCTCAACCTAGCATCCATGCCAGTCGAAGTTCCTCTAAAGCAACCACCACCACCACAGTCCCTAGTGCTATTCGAGATCCCGTAAACGCTGATCCAAGCAGAGAGGATACCACGGTAGCTGGAACGTACACGAAAGGCTTCACGCAAAAGGCTCTCCCTTCATTTAAAATGAAATCGCAACCGGTCCCAGGAAGCCTGTTTTCTACACTGCCGACTCGTGGACTCCCAATATCAAACTCAGAAGTGGACGAAGTCCCCGATGTCAAGCCTTCCCCGACCCTAACGAAAAATATCTTCACAAGTTGTAAGTATATTACGCATCATTGTTGGCCTAAAACTTACATCATGAGCTAGCGGGTAAAACTGGGTTGGAAACCTTGGAGAAACAGACTACTATTCCCACTACTATTCCCATGCAAGCACCTCTTTTCGAAGACTCAGAGCTGTCGAGGTACCGTTCAATTTTGAGACGAAATATCCAAGCACAGGGCATGGTTAGTGAACCAAAGAGTCGAGCCGAAGAGCTCCGGACCGCCCCTTTGATTACTTGGACCGCAAAACAGCAGATCCAAATGGAATCTCAACAACATGCCCAATTTCGCGGGAGGAAGGTATTCCCGCAGTATTCGGTTCTTGGAGAATCTATAAGTAAACGATTTAGAGAAGACCACGAGCAAGATGAGAAGCCGTTTGACCCAATTCTTCTCAACACCAATGCGCCATGGTCGGCGTTCATTTGTGGATCTCAAGGAAGTGGGAAAAGTCATACTCTCTCTTGCATACTCGAGGGCTGCCTCCACCCTTCGACAACGATTGGGAATATGATCAAACCTCTTGCTGGCCTCATGTTTCATTACGACGCGCACGAAGCCACGGTTTGTGAAGCGGCCCATCTCTGCTCGGCCGGGGTACCTGTGAAGGTGCTAGTCAGTCCCAGCAACTATCTCACGATGAAAGACTTGTACTCGCAAGTTCCGAACGCTTCGAAGTTTTTAACAGTTGAAGAATTTTATTTGCAGCCAAACCAGTTGAACACAGAGCGGCTGAAGAAGCTCATGGCCTTTTCCGAAAAGGATGGTGCTGTCCCTTTGTATATGGAGGGTTTGATTCGCATTCTTCGGGAAATGAGGCTAGAAAACCAAGGGAGCTCGAACCTCAACTATCGCGAGTTTCGTCGCCGGCTCGCCGATCAGGAGTTGACAAAACTTCAATCCGGGCCCTTAAATCTGCGACTGGCCTTACTGGACAGTCTCTTAGCCGTCGATTCCAGGGGCTCGACTCGGAAAAAGAAGGTCTCACAAGACCTTCTAAAGCCGGTACCTGGGGCGCTCATCATCTTGGATCTGACCGATCCGTTCATAGACAATTCCTCGGCCTGTGCCCTGTTTGAGATCGCGATGGCACTGTTCCTCTCGGGCCCAGGTTCCGATCTTACGTCCAACGGCGCGGCTGACCCTGTCGGCAAGATCGTCGCCCTAGATGAAGCGCACAACTATCTTGACTCGTCGGCCAGCGCTCAATCATTCACGTCGGCTGTCCTCAAGGGAATTCGCGAGCAACGCCACCGAGCATTGCGGGTCGTTATCGCTACTCAAGAACCGACCATCAACCCCGCCCTGCTCGACCTCTGCTCGATGATTTTCGTCCACCGGTTCAGTAGCCCTGAATGGCTCCGCGCCCTGCAACGCCACGTCGGCGGACTGTCCTTGCTATCTACCGCGGACAATCGTTCGAAGTTCGCCAAGGCCGGAACAGACGATGCGGAGGAAGAAGAGGAAGCCTGTGGACGAACGGTGAAGGAGGTGTTTGAAACGATCGTCACCCTTGGGGTTGGCGAAGCGTTGTTGTTCGCGCCGTCGGCAGTGTTGAAAAGTGACGCGCGACGGTTGGGCACGGACTTCTTGCGCGTCCAGATTCGGGATCGGATGAGCGCGGATGGGGGGAGGAGTGTTTTGGCTGTTGGTTGAGGAGTTGGATATCTTGTTTGTAAGAATATCGCATGTGTGGATACTTTGGAAAGGTGGCATTTGAGTATTTCGGATCTATCAGCTGTTTGGGTTGGGGTTATGGATAGAGGGATATCTTCTAACAGTTTGTGGGAGTTATCACGAGCGATCGTTAGACACCATGTTAGAGTAGTCATAGAATGTGGACTTCATTATTTTATACATGTACGAAGTACAACCGGTAATGCTTGAACTCGGTGTAAAAGGTCTTACATTACAGGTCGACGTATCCTGCTAAGGCTATCAATGCAACCGGGAAAGCAGCTGCGCGTGATATAGACTCGTAATCGTGTAGACCAGATCTAGACCAACCTCATAAACCTGCATCATGCCCAATAACCCCTAACTCCGCCTGGATCCTCAGCGCCAACACCAGACAAGAACTGTACCGTGACACATCAAAACCTTGAGAATTTTTCTACTTTAAGTCCGCCGGCGTCAATGCGGTAACGACACTGGTCCCCTCACTAAACCTCGTCCGGAAGATACGGTTCGCGTTCTGGAACATCCCATCCTTCAAACTGACCACGATAAACTGCGATCCCTTGAACCGCGTCTTGATCAGCCGCCCAATGTTCTGCGTGTGGGAGAGATCGAGCGCGGCGTCGACTTCGTCGAGGATATACATCGGCGCCGGTTTGAATTGGAGTAGAGCCATGATGAGTGACAGCGCGATGAGCGATCTAGGTCGGTCAGTGGTAGATTAATAGAGGGTAGGGTGCAACGAACCTTTGACCACCGCTCAGCTCGGTGAGACTCTGCTTCCACACCTTGCCCAGGCTGACTTTCACCTCCAACCCATCCGCGATCGTCTTCCCCTCAGGCGGATCCAATTTCGCGAAACTCCCCGGCAACAGCTCATTGAAGATCTGTCCGAAGTCACCGTTGACCTTCTCCCACGTCGTCTGCAGCGCCTCCTTCTTATACTCGTCCAGATTGACGATCGTCTCCTCGATCTTCTTCTTGTCCTTGATCACCGTGCGCATCATGTGCTTCAGGCTGGCTTCTTTCTTCTCCACGCTGTCGATCATGCTCATCACCTTCGGGTTAATCTTCTTCTTCATCCCTTGGAAGCGCTCGACGAGGCTTTTGAGGTTCGTGCGGCATTCGGACATGTTCTGCCCGTTGAAGTCGTATGGGGTGCCGGCGCGTCCGAAGGCATCGCGCTCGTCGGCGATCCAGTCGTGCTCTTTTTCCATGTGGCCGATAGCGTGGGAGGCGGATTGTTCTTCTTTCTCGGCTTTGTCAACTTGGTGTCCGAGACGTTGCAATTCCAGGCCCTCCTCCGTGGTCAACGCGGACTTCGACCGGGAAGCCTGTTCCAACGCCCGGAGCTCTTCGTCGAAACCGGTCAGTTTGGCCTGTTCTGTATCCAGGTTGGCTTTCGCTTGGTCGTGAGCTTCTTTGGCGCTGGACTGGTCCGCCACGAGCGCGTCGACCTCATCTTGAAGTGACTTTAGCGTCACGTCGAGATCTTGTCCCTGCTCTTGCGTCGCGGCAAGATCGGCCGAACACTGTTCAAGCTCGACTTTGGCGTCTCGCATCTCTTGCTGCAATGGCTTCATGGTACCTGATGCCTTTGTGAGGGCCTTTCGGAGTTTCTCGACGGATGATTGCAGCTCGGCGAGCTTGCTGTCCTTGTTCTTGCTGAACTCTTCCATGTCTCGCTCCACACGCTTGACCTCCTTGGAGGCTTCGTTATGTGCAGCCTTCGCCTCGGAAATATCTTGCTTGAGCTGCACTATGGTTGCTTTCATCTCTTCAACGGCCTGGATGATGGAGGTAGACGAGTTGCTACTGATTTGTTGCTCCGTCAGCTTGATCTCATGCTGTTTGAGGTCAAGACCCTGTTTTAGGCCTCTGGCTGCATCCAACCGCTGCTTCTCTCGAGAAAGTGTCTCGTGCAGAGCAGATAGCTCTTGCTCAGCGGCGGACAATTCAGCCATGGTCTCATTGAGTTTCTGAAGCGTCACAAGCATTCCACTTGAATGCGGCGCACTACCTCCCGAAAGCGTACCAGAAGGGTCGTACACATCGCCTTCGAGCGTGACGCTCTTCATCCGAACCGCCGGATCAAACGTCACCCGCTTCGCAGTCGCGGCATCTTCGCAGACTAGGGTCGATCCAAACACATACTCCATGGCCGCGCAGACCTCATCATCGTAGCCAATCAGCTCCAGCGCAAGGTTGACTTTCCCCGGGGCGATTCTCTGCGCTGCATTGATCTTCTGGGCCGACGCTTTGAACGCCGCGATCTTGTTCAACGGGATGATCGTGACCCGCTTCTTCAACCTGCCATTCTGCAGGAGCTGCGTACCGGTTTCGGCGGAATCGACGACGACATTGTATAACCGGCCACCGGCGCAGATCTCAAGGGCTGTACCGGCTCGTGTGTGCTGCTTGTTCAAGTTAAACAATTGCGCGACGAGACCCTTGACTTTCGACCGGTCGAAATTTTGGGTCGGATTGTGGTATGTGAAGTCGATATTCGAAACCCTCCGACGCAAGCCATCCGCCTGACTTCGAAGGTCTCGTACCCGCTGTTGTAGATGCGACTCCTGTTGGTACAGGTCTTGCTCCATCCCCGGCTCGAATCCCAGCCGGTTCAAATCGAATTCCTGTTTCTTCGCTTGGGCATGCAGCGCATCGAGGCCCTTCAGTAGATCGGAATTTTGCTCTTTCGCCTTTTTGGCACGCGGCTCCTCTTCTTTGATCTGCTGCTCGAGATGCTTGATCTTTAGTCTTGCCTGCTCTTGCTGGGTGGCAGATTCGCTTGCTCGTGTCCGCGCGGCTTGTAGTTGGCCTTGGTAGCCGCCCTCCTGCCCCTCCCGTGACGCAACACCGGTTTGGAGTGTCTGCAACAGCTCTTCCTTTTGCTCGAATTCTTTGCTCTCTCGCTCAAATTCGGATTGGGCCTTCGCGTACTGTACCTCGAGTTTCTCGTGAATCGTGGTCTTCTCCGCCAGCTGCTGCTCCAGATCCTTAACACTGACTTCTAGCTGGCGGCGTTTGTCGACTTCTTCGTTTCGGTTCGAAGTCTTGAGGTCGATGACGGTCGTGAGTCGGACGATCTCGTGGGAATGAGTTTTGACTTGTTCCTCCAGCGCCTGGAATTTGCCCCCTTTTCGCAGCTCCTTCTCCCTTGCAGACTTAACCTTGTTGATATCTTCTTGGAGGAAGTCAATTTCTCGCTTCAGTCGGATGGCAGACTCCTCTAATGCTTGTACCCGGTTTTTCTTGGCTTCGAGATCGTCTGCGGCGCTTGATAGCTTTTGGTTATACCGGACGTAGTCGTAGGCGACCACCAATCGTGTCAAACGCTCCAAGTCGCTTTGTGTCTGTTGGTAGTCGAGGAACGTCCGCTTTTCTTGACGTAATTTCTCCAATTTCGGCTCAATCTCTTCAGTCAGAAGCTCGGAAATCTCTTGTAACTTCAACTCCTTCTTGCCCATCGTCTTGATAGCCTTGTCACGTCGATCTTCGAACATGCGCGTCCCTGCCGCCTCCTCGATCATCGCTAGGATTTCCACCGCTTTCATATTCAGAACCTTCGTGATTCGACCCTGCATGATCAGGAAATTCGGGTTGTTGATATTCAGTTGAACGGATTGAAATAGGTTCTGGACCGTCTGCTGCTGGGCACGGTGTCCATTGATGAGGTACTTGCTGGTACCGCCCAGCACGATCTGGCGGGTGACCGAAATCTGCGCATATTCCTCGAAGCCGATCGGGCTCGTCTTCTTGTTACTATTGTCGAATGTGATTGTAACGCTCGCTTTCGTGACTCCGGCTTGTCCGCGCTTGTAAATAAGGTCCTGGAGGTTCTGCGCGCGCACCACGCTCACGTTGGTGATGCCGAGAACGAAACATATCGCGTCGAGGATATTGGACTTTCCGCTCCCATTCAGGCCTGTGATCGAGTTGAAGCTTGCGTCCCTATGTTCACTCGTAAGGAATAGCTTTCGCGAGAAGGGGAGGATTGTTTACCATCCCGATATGACGGTCCGGATGGCATATGATTTGAAGCCCTGGATTCGAGTTAGCAGCGCTCGGTATCAGATTTACAACCATGCTCACATCAATGACTAGTTCTATAACCCTCATTTTTGCAGCTCTTGGGCTCCTACATCGGTTGTGGCTATCATCATCTCATGTCGCGACAAAGTGGAATTAAGCGGCGTGTTTTGTTATGGCAACGAGAATCGATGCCTTATTGCCTAAATGATTGTTTACACACGCACCAGACTTGACCCAATGATATCTTGCGAATGCCATATTATTGCCCGAGTGCTTGTTTACACGTGACCAGATTTTGACTAATCACTTCCATCCCGTCAGTCTTTCAATTGAGTTCATCAGCTTACAATTGTCTACAAGTTTCGATCATTTCCACCTAGAGCGACTTGAAAGAAAGAATCTCCTAAATTCTCCTTATCCATGAAATTCCCAGCGAGCAGCTATACTAGGGATGTCGTTCTCCGCTAATCAATACCTATCTTCATATCAAGTGACAATGATTACATGCACGGAACTGATGCCTCCTGTTCCTGTCTTTCTTTCCGAATGTCGTCTATGAGATATGTGACTTCGAGGATAATGTTACGCAGTTAGCGTGGTCAGTCTGAAACCCCAACTAACGACTTCAGCTTAGGGTAATTAATAACTATCTTGCTCGGTTGCGACTCGGGCAAGATTACCCCGCCGACTTCAAGATGTAGATCGCGAACTACGGTAACTACCAGTAACTAGGTGTAAATATACGGTTTCAATCTTCCCTTCTCTGCTCTCCAGTGTTAGTCTATTCAATCTGCCAATTGGTTCGGTTCAAAGCAAAGTCTCCCTACCATCATGCCTCCCTCCTCAAACTCCGTCTCCGCAGGCCCCGCCAGCTATGGAATCACCTTCACCCCGACCATCCACACCAAAGCCGAAGGCCCAACCCTCCCGGAATCGAACCCGCTGCGCTCGCCGTTCGTGGCCGTGGTGACCGGCGCGGGCAAGGGGTTAGGTCGGGTGATCTCCATGGACTACGTTCGAGCGGGGGTCAGCGGGATAGCGATCGCCGCACGTACCGCAACAGATCTCGAGTCGCTCGAGGCGGAGTTGAAGAAGGCTAATCCCAGTGTGAAAGTGCTGGTGAAGACCTGCGACACGACGAAAGAAGAGGACGTGAAAGCGTTGGCGGATGCGGTGAAAGCGGAGTTCGGCAGGTTGGATGTGGTAGTAGCCAACGCTGGAGTCATCTCGAACTATCTGATCGATTCAGACGGAAAGCGGCAGTTGCCAGTCGGGGTCATGGAAGATGATGATTTCAAGCGGGTGATCGATATCAATCTCATGGGAAGCGTGTACACCGCGAAGCACTTCGTGCCACTGTTGGCGGACACTAAGGACGGGCCGCAGGCATTTGTTCAGATCACTTCGCTCGCGTCCCATTCAATTGCTAGCGCCGCCACTCCGATAGCGTATAACGTGAGCAAGATCGCGGTCAATCGCCTGGTTGAGCACATTCATAATGATCACAATGCCCGGTTGGGGGTGTGTGCGTACTCGATCCATCCCGGGGCGGTGGTGACAGCTCAGACCGAGCTTCACAGCAATGATAAGGGGGATATGTGGGACCAAAGTAAGTTATTGCTCGAGGCAGACGGAGCATCACTAACCGATCCCGCGCAGTCCTGACCGATGATATTGGGTTGGTTGGAGGGTTTCTGACCTGGCTGACAAAGGAGAAGCGGGACTGGCTATCCGGACGGTACGTGAGTGTAAATTGGGATGTTGAACAGCTGGAGTCCATGCGGGAGGAGATTGTAAAAGAAGACAAGCTAAAGTTTCGTATGGCTGTATGATATCGTTCTATCTATCTGAGTTGGATGAAACTTATTCTGCGACCTTGACAATCACCTTCCCCCTTGCCCGACCGGTATTAAGCCTCTCAAAGGCTTCCATCAACTGCTCAAACTCCCACACGCTGTCGATAGCGATCTTGTCCTTTGGCAATGTCAACGCCTCCTCGAGGAATTCCTTGTTAAACTCGAGATTGACGCAATCATACGAGCTTCCAAGTCCAGCCTTTCCCAGCGCCCACCGAAGGTACATGGTCGGACTCGTCAAATATAACGCCGCACCTCCCATAGTCAATCTCGAGGTCTTATCCCCCACAATCGTGACATATCGATTCGCAATGCCAACACATTCCGTCCCCCCCACACAATCAATCACCGCATCCGGCCCCCACCGCCTCACCTCCTCCGGCACCTTCTCCACCGTATAATCTACCACCACCTCCGCCCCCATCCCCCTCACAAACTCTGCATTCCGCCCCGAACACGTCGCCAATACGCTCCACCCTCGCTTCCTCGCCAACCACACCGCATACATCCCCGTCGCCGAACTCCCCCCCAACACCACTACCCGGCCCTCGTCGCTCTTCCCTTTCCCGCTCTTCTTCCCCACCCACCCCTCCACCTCCTTCACGCACTTCCGCGCCGTCAACCACACCAACGGCAACCCCGCGCCCTGCTCCCAGCTCCACTCCTCCGGTTTTTTTAAAATCACCGCGCTCGCTGTTCCCTTTCCCCCCTCCCCCACATCCACCTCTACCAGCTCTTGCGCCGTCCCCGTCGTCGGCGTGAACGCGATCCCAAACACGGAATCCCCAACTGCAAACCCGGAGTTGTTGCCGGCCGCAACGACGGTGCCGGCGAGGTCGGCGGCGATGCCTTTCGGGGCGGGGAGGGCGGGGAAGACGCGAGTGAGGAGCGGCATGGACCAAAAGGGGAGGTTGATGAGTTGGATGTCGACGGGGTTGAGGGCGATGGCGTGGGGGCGGATGTGGATGGTGGTTGGGTTTGGAGGGGAGGTGGGGGAGGGGAGAGTGGCGAGGGAGATGGAGGAGGGGTAGCCGCCGTGGGTGAAGGTCCAGGCGCGGATGGTGGAGGACATGGTTGAGGGTATGGTTGGAGGTGGACAAGACTTTGATGAGATATAGAACAGAGTTGATTGAGGTTGAACTGTAGTGGAATGAAATGACGAACTACGACTGACTTTATATGCCGGTAACCACAGGTGCCAGAACCCTATATATCCCATTCACGCTCACGCAAGCCTTATTAACCTTACCGGCATTCATTTATGATTGTATAACAATATCGGCACCAACCACACCAGTCACCACCACAGGAAGCGGGACATGAACAGTAAGACCGAACTCAACCGAAGCCGTCGTCGAAGCTTAGGCGTTAAGAGTTGAGATATCCGATTCTCTCAGCCAATGAGATGAGTTCCAGATAATGACTAAATGACGATGGGTGAACTGCACGGACCATCTCTCGTCCATGCATTGGAAATTTCTCGAACAACATCTTTGGGTGAAGATAATTATACTCAGTAACCAACACCTCTTCAAGTCCATTCTTCGAGTCCGATCAATCGATCCTGTATTCATTTTAATTCGCCGAATTCTGGCATTTCCTTCGTTATACCCCATGAGCTCGATATAACAAGACAACCCCATCAGTGCAAACAGGAGAAAGGAGCGCGATGAGTGTCGCAGCGGCATCGACCTCGTCGTTGAGGGCAGCGTTGCCACTGCGGGTTGG
Organism: Eremomyces bilateralis CBS 781.70; assembly: GCF_010015585.1. NCBI lineage: Eukaryota > Fungi > Ascomycota > Dothideomycetes > Eremomycetales > Eremomycetaceae > Eremomyces > Eremomyces bilateralis. The sequence goes on along the minus strand of NW_022985092.1, from coordinate 238,224 downwards.
GACCATTGCTACACATTCCTGTGTACCTCGAACGCAGCAGAGGCATAGTGATTCGGGCATACAGAAGCCGAATCTAGGCAGGAGGGAGCTCAGCACATGTCATAGCCGAACGACATGGCGACCATCAGGTCGAGTATCGGGGGAGAGGTTGTCGATACCAGGACAGAGAAGGGTGAGTAACATTCGCTCTCTACGAGATGATCTACAACCCCAAATGGATGCATGAATTCGAATACGATACTAATTCCACCCCAGCATTTCCACGCTTCCAACCATTTCTCCGCGATGAAAGATCCCTACACCGTCCTCGGCGTCCCGCGTAATTCCTCGCCCGCCGACATCAAGAAAGCATACTATGGCCTCGCGAAGAAATTCCATCCCGATACCAACAAAGACGCCGGCGCCAAAGACAAGTTCGCAGACGCTCAAGGCGCCTACGAGCTGCTCTCCGACGCCAAACGCAAGGAAGCCTTTGACAAGTACGGCTCCGCCGCCTTCGACCAAAACGGTGGCTTCGACCCATCCGCCGGCGCCGGCGGGCCCGGTGGGCACCCGTTCGGTGGCGGGTTCGGTGGATTCGGTGGATTCGGTGGATTCGGCGGCGGCCAGGCGGGCGCGGGCGGGTTTAACCAGGAATTCAGCTTCGAGGATCTGTTCGGTGCGTTTGGCGGCGGGGGGCGGCGGACGCGGCGCGGGCGAGCGAACCCTTTCATGGATGAGGTGCTGGTGGGGGAGAATATCGAGGTGCAGGCGTCGCTGTCGTTCCTGGACGCGGCGAAGGGAGTATCGAAGCAGATCCGGGTGACGCCGTTGGCGGAATGTGGGACATGTCATGGGAACGGGCTGAAGAAGGGGACGAAGCGGGAGAAGTGTGGGAAGTGCGATGGGACGGGGCAGAGGGTGCATTTCATGCAAGGAGGGTTCCAGATGGCGTCGACGTGCGCGGATTGTTCGGGCTCGGGGCAGGTGACCCCGCGAGGGGGGCAGTGCGGCACCTGTTCGGGCGCGGGAGCTGTAAGGGAAAGAAAGACCATCTCGGTGGATATCCCAGCGGGAGTCGAAGATGGGATGAGGTTACGGGTGTCAGGCGAAGGCGATGCACCTGCGACCGGGTACGCGAGCGCCGAAGGCCCCGTCAAAGGTCAACGCGGCGACCTCTATGTCTTCATCCGTGTCCAACCCGACCCCAAGTTCGGCCGCTCCGGCTCCGACGTCTTGTACACTGCCTCGGTCCCCCTCACCACCGCCATCCTCGGCGGCGAAATCGAGGTCCCCACCCTCGACGCCGACGTGCGCATCCGCGTCCCCACCGGCACCAACACCGGCGACAAGATCACCCTCCCGGGCAAAGGCATGCCCAAGCTCGGTGGCAAGCGCGCCGGGACGGGCGATCTGCGCGTCGAGTTCAAGGTGTCGATGCCGAAGTATCTAAGCGCGAATCAGCGGACGATCTTGGAAATGTTGGCGGATGAGATGGGCGATCAGAATGCGAAGCGGATTATGAATCTGAGGCAGATGGATGCGGATTCAAGGGCGGCTGGGAAGGATGGGCGGAGCGAGAACAAGACGGATACGGTGGATGCGAATAAGGCCGATGCACATAAGGGTGAAGGGTTCTTGAAGTCGGCGTGGCATTCGTTGACCGGGCAGCATAACTTCAAGGACGGCGAACAGACGACAACCGGCGAGAATGCCACCGGCGAACAGAAGGCCTCCAGCGAACAGAAGCGAACTGGCGACCAGAAGCCAACTGGCGACCAGAAGTCCACCGGCGAGGGCGAGCAATCGTCGAAAGAAGAGAAAAAGAAGTCGTCGGGATCAGAATAGACAGTTGATAGAGGCTGGCGGTCCTGATTTTCGACATCCCTTCACGGTCGTCCGGTTTGGTCATCTCCGTTCATCACTGGCATACCTCCAGGACCATTGATTCAGCGTGCATGGGAAGGAGTTTTCATTTGGGACTGTACGAGGAGACGGGATGGGTTTGGTTTGGAGAATCCCCAATCTTGTATTGTATCTGTAGATTGTACCAAGCTGTAGCACCAGAAAGCCACCCAAATAAGATTAGAACTTGCGGTATAATTAGCAGTGTACCAGATGTGTATTATGTGCTTCTGATAGACCAAGGTAGAGAGCAACAACTCCCCTTCTATCCATCTACCTCCATTCCTCAATTTATCATTTAAACCCATCCTTCGTCCTCCTCCCCATCCGCATCCACACAGCCTCAACAGTATTTCGTTATTCGTATATCCACAGCCAAGAAGATTGATTGACCAAGCGGGTTTCCCGATCGGCGCTAGCCCCAGGGCCATCACTCGGTCAGCGCTTAGGGATCACAGCTCCTCGCGCGTGGGCGGTCGCAGATTGGGCCGCAGAGGTCGCGGTCCCTCCCGCTACGAGTCCATGCTCTGAGAGATGCTCATTGATGATTGTAACAAGTAGCAGCGTGAAAGACGCACAACATTCCACTGCTGTATCATCTCTCGCCCTCCATCTCAACATCACCAGTTCACCACTCTCAGAGCTCCTCGAGGGTTTGTCTTTCTTGTAACTTGTTTGATCGGACACTGTCGGTATCCTCTTGATTTCAGCGACGTCGGCCATTTCCACTGCATCCAACCGCCAGGCATCCCCGCCTTCACACTAAATAACACACCACTACGCCCGCCTTCACGCAAGGAACCGAACACCTCACATCTCCCAGCAACGCGAAGTCGCACCTTGCTAGGCTCTCCGAATCCATCACCTGGACATTGTATCCTTCACTGTGCGTCATCTTGGATTCTTATCTAAAGCCAAATCCTCCGTTCGCTACCTCTGCTCCGTTGGGCCACGACAACGACGCACACCTGCCCAATCAATACGTCAGCCTACACGAGGTCCAACTCACCAACACGACGGCATTTTGCACGACATGACCATCCAGAGCTGGTGAATGTGACCCCGTTGCCTCCAAGCCGGTGAAGACAGCGAGACTCTCGTCCATGGTCCTCCCACGATTGGAATTGGAACCACCGACCCCCAATCCACGACGTGTAGCGCCCCGTCATCACGGATAAGTGCATAAACCAACATCTGCAGCATCACCCCATCTCCTGGCCGTCCCAATACGAATCACCTCACCAAACCACCGCCTCCACCTCTTCCTCTTCCTCCACCCGCACTTAACCGCCTCCATCTTCCCCTCCCATCATCGACCGCCACCGCCACAATGCTCGCCCAGACGCCTATGCTCTCGAGTCCGCTCAAGCAGACCAACGAGGTCGACTGGATCACACCGCTGAAGGCGTACATACGCGACACCTATGGCGATGATCCCGAGCGGTACAACGAGGAGTGTGCGATGCTGAATCGCCTGCGGCAGGACATGCGAGGCGCGGGGAAGGACAGCGCGGCGGGACGGGATCTGCTGTATCGGTATTACGGGCAGTTGGAGCTGCTGGATCTGCGGTTTCCCGTGGATGAGAATCATATTAAGATTTCGTTTACTTGGTGAGTTCGGCCCATCGGACGCGAATCATTGGGGTGTTGGGAGCAGGGCTAATGCAGTGCAGGTTCGACGCATTCACACATAAACCGACGTCCCAGTATTCTCTGGCGTATGAAAAAGCATCCATCATATTCAACATCTCAGCCGTGTTGTCCTGCCACGCGGCGCACCAGAACCGATTCGAAGATACGGGGTTGAAGACCGCATACCACTCGTTTCAGGCCGCCGCGGGCATGTTCACCTACATCAACGAGAACTTCCTGCACGCGCCGAGCATGGACTTGAGTCGGGAGACGGTGAAGACGCTGATCGCGCTGATGTTGGCGCAGGGGCAGGAAGTGTTTCTGGAAAAGCAGATCGCGGACGATAAGAAGGTAGGGTTGTTGGCGAAGTTGGCTAGTCAGGCCGCGTTTCTCTACGCGCAGGCATTGGAAGGCGTTCAGGAGAATGTGACGAAAGCGATCTTTGAGCGGGTTTGGCTGCTAGTCGCTCAGGTATGTCCACCTCTGCAGTGATGGGGCAGTGTTGATTTGATTAGGCCAAAGCTAGCCATATGGCAGCACTCGCACAGTATTACCAAGCGCTGGCCGACAATGATGCGAACGCCCACGGAGTCGCGGTATGCCGACTACAGGTCGCGGAAGGTCTTGCGCGAGAAGCGAATCGATTCGCCACGGCCATTCCATCCTCCGTGCCATCAAGTTCCAACCTGACTTCCGACACCGGCGTCATCCTCAGCGACATCACCAAGCGACACCTGGTGAATGTCCAGGAGAAGTACCGAGAGTTCTCGAAAGACAACGACTTCATTTATCATCAGCCAGTTCCCGGCGAGGCGTCGCTATCGCCGATCCCGAAGTTACCAGCTGCGAAAGCCATCCCCGTGAGCGAGTTGTATCAAGGTCAGGATATTCAGCGGATCATCGGTCCCGACATCTTCCAGAAGATTGTTCCCATGGCGGTCACGGAGTCGGCAAGCCTGTATGACGAAGAAAAAGCGAAAGTCGTCCGGGCAGAGACAGAGCGTGTCGAGGTCGCAGATGACGAAATGGAAGCAAGTCTGGACTATTTGAAATTGCCCGAAAGCCTGAACGTCCTCAAAGGCGGCATGGACCAAGATGTCCGTGTCGATCCCGAGTTCCGCCGATGGTGCGAGGAGCTCGCTGGACATCAACCCTTCAACAAAGCCTTCGACCAGCTCTCCGCCGACAAATCCGGGATCACATCGCGGCTGGATCAGTCACAGAAGCAGCTGGATATGGAAGAAAGCGTATGCGAGAAGATGCGGTCGAAGTACGGCGATGACTGGACCCAGCAACCGAGTTCGCGGCTCACGGCAACGTTACGCAGCGATATCAAGAACTACAAAGGGGCGATTGAGGAGGCGTCCACCAGCGATGCGCAGCTTTTCAGCACCTTCCGGACGTACGAGGCGGATTTTGACGAGATGAGAAGTGCCGGTGAGACGGACGAGGCGGACGTTTTATATCAGCGGGCAATGATTAAGGCTGGCGCGGCACGAGCCAAAGGAAAGGGCATCGGAAGTCCTAGGTCGCCCCAAGTGGAGGGGAGCTTGATTGATGACGACTTTGAGGGCGGACCGAGTGTAGCAGACCAGATTTCGAACGTGGAAGAGCTGGTGAAGAAGCTGAACTTGATCAAGCGAGAGCGGGCGGCGGTGCTGAAAGATCTGAAGGAGAAGGTAGGGTTTCGTCCGAGACCTGTATGGGGCAACGCTAATATGACCAGGTTCACAACGATGACATTTCCAATGTGCTTATTCTCAATAAACGCGCCATCACCAACCAGGAAGCCCAGCTCTTCAAGACCGAATTGGAGAAATTCCGGCCTCACCAAACCCGAATCCTACAAGCCAACCACAAGCAGACATCTTTGATGAAAGAACTGACCCGCGTCTACGGCGACCTCCTCCAGGACAAGCGCGTCCGTGCGGAACAGTCCAAATACGAAGCCTTCTCCCGGCAACGCAATTCGGTGATCAGCAAATACCGCAAGGTGTACCAAGCCTTCAACGACCTGGTGCAAGGCCTCATGCGCGCGCAGGCATTCTACACCGAGATGAAAGACACCGTCGATAGCCTCCATAAGAATGTCGAGACGTTTGTCAACAACCGCCGCTCGGAAGGTGGGCAGCTACTCTCAGCGATCGAGCAACGCAAATCGAGCCATAATTCGGGACTGGTGGACTGGGAACGCGAACGGCTGCACGAGCTCATGGATCGCATGAGCGTCAATCCGTCGGAGAGTCCTGTCAGCGCGACGTCACCCTCAAGAAAAACGGTGTCCAGGCAGTTCAGCTCCGGAGGTGGCAACGCGCCGACCTCCGCATCCACCATGCCTCCCGAATTGTACACCTCCACCACCCCGATGCCCCCCGAACTCTACGCCTCCCCCCCTCCGATCACCACGCAGTTCGCCAACCCCATGCCTCCCGAACTCTACGCTTCCCCGCCTCCCACCGGCTACCTCCCCACCAACCGCACCTCCGCTAACGGCTCCCACCCCACCTCCC